>NC_069503.1:808899368-809199368 GCF_027579735.1 Bombina bombina
GTGTCTCTCTAACCCTCTGTGTGTGATTGTGTCTCTCTCTTTCTCTAACCCTCTGTGTGTGATTTTGTCTATCTCTCTCTCTCTCTCTCTCTCTATCCCTCTGTGTGTGATTGTGTCTCTATTTCTCTCTCTCTCTAACCCTCTGTGTGTGACTGTGTCTCTTTCTCTCTCTCTAACCCTCCGTGTGTGACTGTGTCTCTCTTTCTTTCTCTCTCTAACCCTCTGTGTGTGATTGTGTCTCTCTCTCTCTCTCTTTTTCTCTCTCTCTCTAACCCTCTGTGTGTAATTGTGTCTCTCTCTCTTTCTCTCTCTCTCTCTCTCTCTCTCTCTCTCTAACCCTCTGTGTATGATTGTCCCTCTCTCTCTCTCTCTCTCTCTCTCTCTAACCCTCTGTGTATGATTGTGTCTCTCTTTCTCTCTCTCTAACCCTCTGTGTGTGATTGTGTCTCTCTTTCTCTCTCTCTAACCCTCTGTGTGTGATTGTGTCTCTCTTTCTCTAACCGTCTGTGTGTGATTGTGTCTCTCTCTTTCTTTTTCTCTCTCTCTAACCCTCTGTGTGTGATTGTGTGTCTCTCTCTCTCTTTCTCTCTCTCTAACCCTCTGTGTGTGATTGTGTCTCTCTTTCTCTCTCTCTCTCTAACCCTCTGTGTGTGATTGTGTCTCTCTTTCTCTCTCTAACCCTCTGTGTGTGATTGCGTCTCTCTTTCTCTCTCTCTCTAACCCTCTGTGTGTGATTGTGTGTCTCTCTCTCTCTCTCTCTCTCTCTAACCCCCTGTGTGTGATTGTGTCTCTCTTTCTCTCTAACCCTCTGTGTCTCTCTCCCTCACCCCCCGTCTCTCTCTCCCTCTCCCCCCGAGTGCTTTTCTGTGTTTCTGTCTACCTTTTATTTATGTAATTAATGAATTGGTAGTGCCATCTGATGGTGTGGCTTTATTTAAAGGGGTGGGGTCAAGCGCCCCACCATCTTTAAATTTCACCAGCTGCCACTGATCAAGACATTTTTATATTTACTGAATAATGAAGGAATCTATAAGCATAATTTGCAACATTAAAGTAAAAAAGTATGTTTTAAACATATTTTAATGGGCCTGGATTTCTAGATCTCATAATCAGAGCAAGCATTTTGTTATCTGGCAAGAGTTTATGTTACAATCCTTTAGACCAAAATCAGATGTTTACTAAGTTGACCAGTTTTCCAAGACACCATTTAAAGGGACATGAAACCCATATGTTTTCTTTCATGATTTAGAAAGAGCATGCAATTTTTTTTTTTTTTTTTTTTTTTTATTTTTTTTTTATTGTTTATTTATAACCGACAAGGTGTACAATCAAATGAATTCAACCTCTTATGCCTCACAGGGCCAGGTAAGACAAAATATATTGCAAAGCAAGACAATTTTAAATTGAAAATTTCACATTTCACATACCAAATTACTTATATGAAGTATTTGTACACCTAGTTGGGATTTTTCTAATTTTAAATAGATAGAGAACCAATTGAATACTCATTAAATTAAATAGAAAAAAATAATAATAAAAAAGGGGAAAAAGAAAAAAAAAAAAAAAAAAAAAAAAAAAAAAAAAGCCATGAAAAACAAAACGATAAAAAAAAAATAAAAAAAAAAAAATAATAATAATATTTCTCTCTTCTCCCTCCCTCTCCTCTCCCCCTCCATGGCTATAGCTTTTGGCCGGGGAGGGTCACCATAATCCCAAAAGGACCCAGTTCCGTATCTTTGAATGGATATATTAAGTATTCAATCTCGCTAGGGGATAAAGCTTTAATAAAATTCGACCACTTAGAAAAAAATCTCTTCACATCTAGGTCGCTATGTAGATCGGTATCAAATTGTTCGATAATGCATTGCTTTTTTAAACAATTTTTTTACCTCTGAAATACTCGGGGTTGCTTTCAGCTTCCATTTTTTCAAAATTAAATATCTAACCGCAAGTATTACCAAGGTGACTGTTTTAAGTTTATCCTGAGGCAGGCCTAGATCTGTGAGAGGAAAGATTATGTTTGGAGGAGATAATATCAAAGAGGGGACACCCACCATGTTTCTTAACCAGAACTGTATCTTTAGCCAAAAGTTTCTAATTTTTGGACAGTGCCAAAACATATGAATAAGGCTAGCCGATATATATGAACATTTTGGGCACTTGTTAAAGCTGGGATTTTGGGCATTTAGTCCCTTTTTCTGGAGTAAATATGTCATGTGGACTAGTTTTACATGTGCCTCACGCCATGAGGGCAGAGAGGGGTAACACGCGAGATTGCTTGACATGATGCGGTTACAACATTTGCCTGCAATGAAGTTTCCGGTAAAGCTGCTGCCCACTTGGCCTGCAACTTTTCTATTATATCTGGACCTTTAAGTGAAATAAGTTTTTGATAGATATATGAAATCGAAGTTATAACCACTTTTAACTAACGAAAGCCAGTTTCAAGAAGACCTAAAGACCAATCCCAGCCAAAGTCATTTGTTAATTGAAGAGCAAAGTGTCTCGCTTGGAGGTAGGCATAAAAATTTTTGTTAGAAAGGTGATATTCCTCTTTAAGAGAATTAAATGTTTTAATGCACCTTCTTTCGAAGTCTAACAGCTGAGAAATGTTTATAAGGCCCAGCGATTTCCACTTAGTGAAGAGAGCAGATTGTATCCCAGGTTGAAATTGTGGGTTGTTTAAAAGTGGTAAATACCTTGAGATCCTAAATTCAGTATGCGACAAAGAACATAACTTCTTCCACATCTGAATTGGGTTATAGATAGATTTTATCTTTTTTATTTCAGGCGGGGAGTATGCTATTATTACAGTGTAGTAAGGCTATCAGGGAGCATGGAGAGGCTATGTTACTTTCCAAATCAAAACTTGTTACATAGTTAGAATTAGCTAGCCAATCCATAGCTACTCTGGCCTGAAACACTACATTGTATAGTCTAATATCTGGTAAAGAGAGTCCCCCCAAAATTCTGTGGAGAGCACTAACTTAGACAGTGAGATCCTTGGTTTCCTATTCTGCCAGATGAAAGAGCGGAGAGCGGAGTTAAAGGATAGTATATCTTTCATTTTCAAGACAAGTGGAGTGTTCTGAAGCACATATAAGATTTTAGGTAACAGAGACATTTTATAGAGTGCTATTCGTCCTGATAGAGACAGAGGGAGATTCTGCCAGTTTTTAAAGGCTTTGCTTAACTTTATTAAGAACGGGTACAATATTAAGGTCATACCAGGCATTGGGATTAGGGAGAGATCCAGATACCTAAGTATCTGAATGCATTCTGAACTATAGAAAACGGAATATTTTCACAAGAGTCTTTGGTTTGTTAAGCCAACATAACTCAGACTTTAAGATGTTCACCTTATAGCCAGAAAATGAGCCAAACTGCTCCACAATTTCCAGAAGTTTAGGGATGTTCTAGCTGTATCCGATATATATACCAATACGTCATCTGCGTATAATGCAATTTGCAGTTCTTTTTTTTAATTTTTTAATCCCTTGCAGTTGATGTCGAATCTGTATAGCAAGAGGCTCAATGGCCATATCGAAGAGGAGAGGAGAGAGAGGACACCCCTGCCTGGTTCCCCTCTCGAGTCTTATATTCTTGAGTCATGTCACCATTTACTAAGATTTTGTGGAGGCATTCCTATATAAGTTATTAAATAAACGGAGCATATTATCTCCTATACCAAACTGCTGTAGTGTAAAGGACAAGTGATCATGATGTACCGAGTCAAATGCCTTTTCAGCATCTATAGAAATGATTGCCCTGTCAGAGGTGTCCTCCCCCCCCCCCCAGCCCTCCCGATTCCTCCATCTTCTTAAAATATTCTATAGTCAAGAAAACCTCTCTTATCTTAGCTGAAGAGTTTCGCTTCAAGATAAAACCAGCTTGATCTTTGTGTATAGATAGTGGGAAGGAATGATTGAAGTCTGTGTGCGAGGATTAGCTGTGAAAAGCTTGTAATCTGTGTTTAGAAGTGCAATGGGCCTGTATGATTCCTTTTTATTTGGTTCTTTCCCCTGCTTGAGTATGAGAGTTGTATATGATGCGACAAATTCTTTAGTAGGGCTACTACCAGTGATATAAATATCATTAAAGAGTGAAGTTAGATAACATGTAATTTCTGGGTGCCAGTATTTTGTAGAATTCATTCGGGAGCGCATCCGGGTCCCGGGGGCTTTGTTAAGGGCTAGCCTTTGGATTGCCATAGAGATTTCTATTTCAGAAATTGGGGATTGTAAAGTTTCTATTAAGTCGGGAGTTAAAGTTGGTATCACTATTTTATTCCAGAAACTTTCCCTCTGAGTAAAATTGGAGACCTTATGGGAGTATAAATGTCTTGTAATATTCTTCAAATTCCTTGCATATTTCTTCTGAGGAAGTAAGAGATTTAGTACCCTGGGGTAATAGGACTTTATTGTGGAGGAAGATCTATCAGCCTTAACCAGGTTTGCCAAAAGCTTCCAGTCTTGTTACCATATCTATATAATTTGGCACGTAGCCTAAGGTCTCTCTGGGTCGATTTATAAAGTAAAAAAGAGTCCCTGACTGCTAGTGCCTTAATGTACCTGGACCAATTTTCAGAAGTTTTTTGAAAAATATACCGGTTATATGCATTCATGACTGCCTTTAATACTTCACTTTCCCTTCTTTGAGTTTTTTTGGATCTGGAGATGGAATAAGCTATAATTTCCCCACGGAGAACTGCCTTAGCAGTCTCCCAGAATAAAGCGGGCTGAGGAATGTGTTCTTGGTTAAAAGATACATATTCACGGAACCTAGAGATAAGCCAGTTTTTTAAATTTGAGGTCGGTTGCTAGGAAACGTGGAAAAAAGAAACCGGAATCCTGATACTTGGAGAATTAATTGAATATCAAGAGTGATAGGGGCGTGATCTGAGATGGGTGATGGGTGAAATCCCAGCCACGATCTTCATGTTACATGCTCTTTCCATCTAGCAGAATTAGATCTATTCTTGAAAGGGTTTTATGTGCCCTGGAGTGGCATGTAAACTCCCTATGATCAGGATTTTGGATCCTCCAGATGTCACAAAGTTTCAAATTACTAAACAATTTAGTGAATAGCTTTGACTCTAGATTGTCCTCTTTTGGTTTTATAGGGAACAGAGTTTGCCTAAGCCTATCAGCCGGATATTGAGGGGCCATGTTGAATTCACCTCCAAGTATTAAATACCCTTCTGAGAATAAGAGAAGTTTATTTTGTAACGTTTCCCAGAAGGGAAGGCTGAAAACGTTGGGGGCATATACGTTGCAAAATGTGTATACCATTTTAAAAACTTTGATTTTAGCCATCAGATATCTCCCCTCTTGATCCGTATCTACCTGGATAACCTCGTAAGGGAGTTTTTTCCCCAATAGGATTGCTACTCCACTTTTTCTTTTTGTGGTGGAAGAGAATAAAACTTCTTTAACCCAAGAGGGTCTTAAGTTTTAATACCTCTTCAGGGTTTCAAATGCGTCTCTTGTAAAAAGGCAATGTCAGTGTTGCTTTTTCTTAACTGAGAAAGTATTGCCTTTCGTTTTATAGGCGAGGTTAGACCACCTATATTCCAAGAGGTCAATTTAGATTACCCTCCCCCGCCATTTTCACAGGACTCTCGAAAAGAGAGAAGGAAAAAAGGAGGAGAAAGAGAGAGAAAAAAAAAAAAAAAAGAAAAAAAAAACATAAAAGAAAAAACACCACGTTCCCAGTTTGCCATCCCCGGCATTGCCCCTGGTTAACCAGCAGCTAAGAGCCCCTTATCCTTTTTTCCCATCTTAACCCTAAATATAAACAATTCCTTCAAAACCAAGTACATATTTTTTCTGTCTTTGTTTTATCTTCTCTCAATTTTTAATCTGGAGGGAAGGATTCTAAATAAAATTTGGCTGCCTCCTCGTGCTGTGTCAAAGAAGTGTGAGTGTCCCATCTATCGTAATTTTCAACCTGGCTGGATACAGCAAGGTTGCTTGGATTCCTTTCTTGATAAAGTTTGTGCAATGTGGAGCTAGCTCCCTCCTTTTAGTGGCAGTGCCAGCTGAGTAATCTTGAAACAGATAGATTTTTGCATCACCTAGAAAAATAGTGTTGGTGTTTGCGAAAGGCCTGAAGAAGAATGACTTTCTGTTGGAAAATGCAAAAACTTTGCTATAATTGGTCTTGTCTTTGTGTTAGTTCTATGTGTGTCGAGTGTACCTATCCTATGGATTCTTTCAATAATAATAGATGGATAACTTTCTGGAATCTGAAGTAAACGAGGAAGTGTGACAGTTATTAACTTGTCTAAAGTCCTCAAATTGCCTATCTCCGGGAACCCTATAATCCTGAGGTTGTTCCTCTTGATCTGTCCTCAGATCTTCAATTTTGGTTTTGCATTCTCACAGAATATCATTTGTGGACTCACAATTTGCTGTGTAATTTACAGTCAGATCCTCCAAATCAGAAATTCTCTGTTCAGCCTCGATAATCTAGAGGCGAACTGCTTCACTTCATTGGATAGAGAGGCAATATCTTGTCTGATTTCTACTTTTAATAGGTCAATTTAGGGGGTTAGTGCCTCTGAATTTTCAAGACTAATTATGTATATCCAGCGGAGTCAGGTGTGCCAGGTAATGAGGAAGTAGGTGGATGTACATCCGGTTGAAATTTCAGGAGCATCTTTGTTTCTCTTATCTCTTGCCTCCCCCGCCATAGCTGCAGGAGAAATTGTGGAGTGCCCATGAAGAAATTTATCCATCTAAAAAAGGGTGAATTGGGAAAACTTCTAGAGTGATTCTCCAAAATGTGGAGGTGACGTGAGAAGAAAGTGAAATATACGTGATTTTAATTAGAAAAAGGGGGTAATACTATACCCACTAAGGTTAATGTGAAAAAAAAAGGAGGAGGGGGGGGGGAGTAGAGAGGGAAAAAAAAAAAAAAAAAAAAGGGGGAACAAAGTGTTAGTGATTTACACTGTGAAAATTATGACGTAATGTGTAAAAAAAGGTGATTGTAAGTGATATAAATTCTCCTAAACAGCTATAAGAGGATACGCTGGGGCAGCCAGTGAGAGAGAAAAGAAAAAAAAAGGGAAATAATGCTAAAAGCTTATCTAAAAGGAGAGGCAGCCACTAGGGAAAGACATGAAAGGCGAAAGATTTAGTCTTACCCTCAGTGTTTTATATATACACAAGTTGTAAATATACATGACTTTCTGAGTTTATCCCTGATGAGAGAAAATGAAAAATAAGGAACAGAGCAAATTAACTCAGAAAGAGGAAAAATAAAGAAAAAGATAGCTAACTATCTCTTAAAGCAAAAACACTAGGGCGCACCTATGTTTCTGTAGCCTATATACGTTCTCCAGGCACAATACATTTTGGTGGTTGAATTTATTATTTAACAATAGAGAAGCAATGGGTTGAGAGGGAGTATTTTAGTCTTATATACAAGGCACTTAATTTGTGTCCATTAGGACTTATGTGGTACACTGGGTGTCCCTAACTAGAGGAAACATACCCATAGGTATCTATGGGTGCCAGAGAGGTAAAATTATGAATCCCTATAAATGTATTGTTTCTATGTTACTTAGGAATTACAATGTTTTAACCTCTCAAATACAGCAGTTTGAATATATAGAGTTATCCTAACTTTCTAGGGTTAACCCAAGACAGAGAGAGAAAGAAAAAAACAATCAAAACAAGATAGCTTAATAAAGAGGGGGGGAGAACTAATTTCCCCATTAAAAGATGTAAACACTTAGGTAAACCTATTTAAGCAAGAAGAAACAGTATAACACTTGATATTACAATGTTTGCAATAATGTTACTATTTGGCAGCTTGGAAATTACACTTCCCAGAAAAGAAAAACTACTTTAGTCGTCGCAAAGTAAAGGGGAGAAAACAGAAAGAAAAAAAACCCTTTCAGGGGGTACAATGAATAAGGTTACAATTACTAAGACGGTTCCACCGTACTGGGCAAAGTAGGCTTTTAGTAACCAATAATTGGAATTAGTGATATAGATCTGCTATTTCTTAACGTTATGTTTAGTCTTTTATAGATTTAGTCCTGAGTTTTTCTTCCCCCTCCTTTATTCTCTTCCTCACGGCTGTTCCCCTTTTCCTTCCACAGTAATCAGTTGGTATACTCTTTACCCCCTCTCCTCTCAGGCCACTCTATGCCTGTAGCTCCTGCAGAGTCTTTTTATAAATTGAGATACATCTCTTGGTGAACAGAGCCAAATAAAAACTTCTTGTTAAAATGGGGGTATTTCATTAGCAAATAAACAGTGAGAACAGGTATGTATTTATCCCCATCAAACTTTACAGGTGTGAGTCAGAGTCCAGGAATAACCCCCCTCCTCAAGCGGGCAGACAATAGGAAACACAGTACCTGCAGGGCTTACTCTCTCCAGCCGTCTTTGGTTCGCCACCTGGTGGTTTAGTATGAGGCCCCTAGGGGCGATGATCCGTATGATGCAGCCGTCTTTTGCCTACCCCTCTTGCAACTGCTTAGGCTCGGTGCAGCGTTCACAACCCCTCCTCCTCTCTCGCAGCACCGGTGGGAGAGGAGTGAGAGGCGCTAATTCCAGGAGCGGGGAAAGAGGCAGGATCGCAGACCAGGCTGCAAGAAATCCCGCCACAGAATGCCAGGCAAACACTCACCCCCTCTCTCGCAGCACCGGTGGGAGAGGGGGGAGTCAAATACAAGAGGATGGAGCCCCAGCAGGCAGAAGGTCAGAGAACGCCAACAGGTCAGTCAGGCGACAGCTCCCCGCCGTCCAGCGGAGTCCCACAAGGGGGCGTGAAGGTAGACAGGTGGGTGCAGGTGCGGCCAGATGGTGAGGAGCCCTGCGGTCAGGAGGCGGTAAGTCCCAGAGAGGAGGAGGGAGGGGGGGACAGGAGACGTTTGCAGGATCTCAACTCCTTATGGCTCGATTTTCAATAGAGCTCCAAGAGAGGGTAGAGAAAAAAAGAACAGTGCGGGGGGATTTTTAAAGTATTCTTTAGCATAAAACTTTTCCTGAGGATAGTTAGCGGGCTAATCCCCGAGCCAAAAGCCATGTCCACCGGGGTTTTTGTAAAAGGAACAGTGCAATAGAAGGGCACTGCTAGGGTTCCAGAACGCTGTAGCTGTATATCCCTGTGTAGCAATCCCTATTTGGGGTGAGGCGCCGAGAAGGTTACCGCCAGCAGCCGTTGGGAGCTGGAGGTGGAGAGCACAGCAGCAATGCCTTGCTCCTCCTCCACTGGAAACCAGAGGCATACCAGAGAATCAAGAGGCATGCAATTTTAAATAACTTTCCAATTACATCTATTATCTAATTTTTCTTCATTCTTTTGATATCCTTGTTTGAAAATCATATCGTAAATATGCTCAGTAGCTGCTAATTGTGTGCTGCACATAGATACCTCATGTGATTGGCTCACCCATGTGCATTGCTATTCTTCAACAAAGGATATCTAAAGAATGAAGGTGTATCCTAGCCGCTGCCTCACCAGGCCTCTGACATCACCGCACATCACTGATAGATAGATAGATATTCTGTATGTATATATAGATAAATAGATATATCTGTATGTATATATAGATAGATAGATAGATAGATAGATAGATAGAAATATCTGGTATGTTATATATATAAAGATACATAGATAGATAGATAGATAGATAGATAGATAGATCTGTATGGGTATATATATATATATAGCTAGATAGATAGATAGATCTGTATGTATATATAGATAGATAGTTATGTCTGCATGTATATATATATATATAACAAAATAACAAGAGCAATAATACTTTTTTATGAGATTGATATATATATATGTCTGCTATGGGGAAGAATATTGGAGTGTGAAATATTAATATTACATGTCGGGTTACCGTACTTGAGGAAAGTGCAATTTATGGGTGTTAGGTTTTCCACTTTTAACACTCCATTGGAAGCTAAGGGGAATACATTAACATGCTCGCAATAATCATAACTTTGACTTTTTAGTGCGGCATTGGGTTAGTGCACGAGCAAAAACCATTTTACTTTCAACTTGTAATAAACATGGTTTCTGATTGCGCGCAAATAGCCTATAGTCGAGTGTAGTTTTAACGGCACGATGCAGGAGAGATAAATAGCATTCAATTTGTAATCTAGCCCTTTAGATGAGTAAAATAGGAACATAAAATCCAGCCAATCAGAATTTATTTTATTTATTTTTTATTTATTTTTTTTAAATTTCCTTTATTGTTGAAAAGAGAAGAGAAAAAGACAATTACATAACAGTCGGTGGCAAAGCAATACAATTAAAGATAAAATATATCTTCAGATAATAAGTACATGAGTGTGTCATTCATCTTAATACAGAGCAAAGTTATAAAAGAAACAGTAAGTCGATACTTACATTGATGCCAAATAGTCTTCCCATAGAACTTTAAATTATTATAAACTCCAATTGTTTGGGTCTGTGTATAATGGTATTTTCTTAAAAATTAAGATCTGTGTAATGTGGTCCTGCCACTCAGTGATCATGGGGAACTCTCAAACTTTTCCATAACCGTGGCAATAATTGTTTAGCCCCATTCGTCATTAATTATAACAATTTTAATCTAAGTTTGCATTTTAGCTTAGGAGGGTAGTTAAAAAGCGAATAGCAGAGGATCAATTGGATCTTATGTGACAAGCATTTCTCTAGTTCCCCCTTGATTTCAGAATTAATTAATTTTTAAGTCAAAGTTGTTCTTTTAATTTATACAATCTTTTAAAAAAAAAGAAAGCTTGATCTCATTTATACTTTTCCTTATTGTTCAAAACAAAATAGATAATTTAAATAATACTATATAACAATACTCAAGGTACTTTCAAGGTGTTTTCCAAAATGTAATTTTATGCAGATATTGTTCAAAGAAATGTTTAAAGGGACAGTATACATCAATTGTCATTTGACTGCATTTAATAGAAACTACTATAAAGAAATAGTAGTGTAATAGTAGTATAAAGAATAAAACTTACTTAGAAAGCTCCAAAATTAGCACTGTTGATGAGGGTTAGTCTGGGACAACCCACTGAAAGGGTCTGAGAGCAAACCCTCCCCCTCCCCTGCATATGAAAAGACCCAATTATACAAACAGAAGCAGTCTGAAGTCTATATACATACGTATACATCTAAAACTTTGGGGCTTGGTTAGGAGTCTGAAAATCAGCACAATATTATTTAAAAATAAACAAAACATTTATGCAAAAAAATAATAAAATTCTAGTGGTACAGTGTCCCTTCAAAGGGACATTAAAACACCAAAATAAATTTTATAAGTATAGTACTGAGGTTATTATCCGCCTCCCTCTAGGTCATTGGGTGATGCTATGTTGAAATCTGGCTTTCATTGTATTCCAGTACTGATGTGTTTGCACATTGCATCAATTCTCTTCAGATGCCTTCATTAAAACCTAAGTTCCAAAATGGTTTAGACCCATAATTAGTGGTTGGTGCATGAAATGTATTTAGTGTCTCTTGTGATATGTGCACTGGTGTGTGTGTGCATGTAGTGTATGTATGTATATTTATGCATGTATAGTTATAAAAGTGTATGCATGCAAGTGAGTGACAGCCTATCTGTGTGTTTTATGTTATTTTTCTATGGGCTTTGCACCCAAGTTTGAGTTTGCACCCAGTTTGTTTGAGGTTTATTGCCTGAGTCACTGGGGGCAAATGCAGCTGCCTGTCCCTTTAATATTGCATGAACTTCAGAGATTAAGCGTAAAAAATGTTTGTCTGGGCTTTGTCATTTGGAGGAATTATTTATCAGAACAAACGCCAGGGAAAATATTGTTTGCCATTAACCGTTCAAATGAACTCAACAGAGAAGTTGCCAAGGAGAAACACCACTGGCAGCCCTTGAAAAACTCTTCATAAACTAAAATCCACATAGCGCTGCTTCATATGGCTTTGTGGGAAGGCCCTTGCCAAAATCATGTTATTTCTGACCACAGATAAACCCATTTACATATGACACATTTGGACTAGTTTTGATTATGTGTTATCTGTCAGCAGCAACAAAAAGTGGCATTGTAATTATATATATATATATATATTATTTTAAAAAAATGTAATATATTAAACAATTTAAGTTCTTGTATGTTAACATCATGGGAATTCTAACATATTATAGTGAAGAATGTAAGTAGTAAAATACAGGCATGCTCATTCATTATTTTTAATTAAACATGCGCTAAAAAGTACCTTTATTTTATGTCTATTTACTAACATTACAAGCCCTCCTTTGCAAAGCTATTTTATTTACTTTTCATGAGGTGACGTTTCACCTCTTCTCCAATAGCTGTGCTAGCCAGTACCGCACATTTCAACAGCGTATAAATTGTTTCATTATTGAGCAAGTGAAACATAAATGAAATATACATTTCATTAGTTTTTTGATTGGTTAGCAAGGGTTGTTTTATTCTGGGGGAACAGGGAAATCAGTGACAAGAAAAAACAAAGGCCTAGATTACGAGTTGTGCATTAGGGTTACAAAGCAGGTCCTATACGCTGCTTTTTTAAGCCCGCTGGTATTACGAGTCTTGAAATGACAGGCTCACTGCTCACTTTTTGGCCAGACTCGAATTACCGCAAATCCACTTACTTAAATTGCGTATCCTATATTTTCTATGGGACTTGCATAACGCCGGTATTACGAGTCTGACCAAAAGTGAGCGGTACACCTCTCTCCTTGTCAAGCCTGGTACCGCATTTAAAAGTCAGTAGTTAAGAGTTTTTATGGCTAACGCCGAACATAAAACTCTTAACTAAAGTGCTAAAAAGTACACTAACACCCATAAACTAACTATTAACCCCTAAACCGAGCCCCCCCACATCGCAAACACTAAATAAAAATGTTTAACCCCTAATCTGCCGAACCGGACATCGCTGCCACTATAAAAAATATATTAAACTCCCTAAACCACCGCCATCCCGCATAGCAAACACTAGTTTAATTTTATTAACCCCTAATCTGCCGTCCCTAACATCGCCGACACCTACCTACATTTATTAACCCCTAATCTGCCGCCCCAATATTCAGTACACACCCTTATAGTAACTAAGTGTGTGATTATGGGCTGGTTTAGGGTACTTATAGTAGCTTCTTATCTATGTAACTTTAAGTTGTGGAACTTTTAGTATTGTGTATAAAGAGGGCCGTCAGTCATTTGTTTATGGCCGGATGTTATCCGATTTTGGAGATACACACTTCTAAGTGAATTTGTAATACAAATACTGTGTTACCACACTTTCTGTATTTTGTTATATTATGATATTATTACTATCTCCATAGACATATCTACTAAGAATGCAATAGGGGAAATAATAACAGGTATAATATTCCTGACACACAGATGCAATGTACAAATACGGATCTCACTTATAGATTAATATTATGCTACATTTATGAATGCTAAGGATGGATCATATAAGCACAAAGTAATACATTTGCACCAATATTAAAAGGGAAACAGTAATATCACTGTTTTCAGTTATCACGCTTTTCAGTTAAGCCATGACACTATAATAAGACCCCTTTCCATGAGAGGTTATTATAACATAATTGGGGGCAATACACCACTACATAAAATACTTAACTAAAACAAAACAACGGAATATACTACAGTGTCCTAATTACTTATATATTTCAGTCATATTTTCAATTTATTCAAATTGATACAATAACTATAGAGAAATCTTTCTACGTTTTTTATAGTTTATTACATGTTACAATCACACAGTGCCAGAGTGAACAATGTACACAGACAAACTCTAGTGCTTGCATGTACGTTAACGTTATAGCACTGGGAAAGACCCAGCCATTATTATAAACTTTACATACCGACATATGAGCAACTAATACAGATAAACTCAAGTGTTTGATTGTACCTTGTTACAGTTACTAGGAGAGACCCATAGTATACACCCATTTGATGAAATAATCTTTAACCGGTACAAAATATTAACTACAGAATTGCATCAATATGTGGTTACCATTTACATAGGAGACTTTAATATCTCAATGTTGCTATAAATCCTAGAGACACATCAGGGATAGTACATTAAAGGCACTTACATAATATTTGTGGTTCACTACATTTAGCATTTAATAAACATAGCTTACTTTGAGGTTTTAAAAAACATTTGTAGTTGTGTGTAATTTGTCTACAGTTTTTAATCAATTGAATAAAAGTTATATTTTAATTATTTTCTCACATCTAGTACCACTCCCAAGTCTGGCGTAGAGTGCTGGAGGTGCAATACTGTCTCGTGGCGAGTGTCTATAATTCCACAATTCTAGTTTAATTCTAATTTATGCACAGCACCAACCCACCCACAATACTTCCATTTTAGAAGTGTAAAGAATCTAGAATACAACTTAGGACAAAAATTATAGTGGGGATCGCCTAATAGTGCCATTGTTTAAATTGTTTCTAGCAATATATCCCTATTTGCCAGATCGCTAGTAGTAGCAGTATATAAGAAGGCAAAGTGTTACAGTTTCTCAGGTTCACAATATTATACAGAATCTCACTTCCTGTTGTCTGAATCCCACCATTTTGTTAATATTTTGTTATATTCTAAGGGAGATTACAGCTACATTCTATTATTAAAAACTGTGCAAAACTAAAAACCTGACTCTCTAGTCAGAGACACCTGATGTTCCATAAGTTTTTGCCAGGATAATAGATAAACATTTTCCTCTTGCGAGGAGCTATCAGGCTGTGCTTCCTGTTATTTCTCTCCCTTACACCTGTTTGATTCATTCTCTATAAATCTGTAATCTGGGGATCAGAGCTACATAATATTGGAGGAATATCATAATTTTTTTAAACGTAAATGGGTCTTTATTGCCATCTGAAGGTGATTGTTTTTAATTCTTGTTTGGTAAATCTGGTCACAACATTTCCAGAGAAACTTAAAGGGGTAATATTTATTAATTTGCGAGCAGATATGATACGATTCACGGCCGCAGGGGGTGTCAGTGAACCCAATCGAAGTTCGATCAGGTTGATTTCTGTCCGCTACCTCAGAGCAGGCGGACAAGTTATGAGCAGCGGTCTTTAGATAAATCGATAAATCGGCCCCAAAGCCTTAAAAGGAAATATTAGTCAAAAGTAGATGAGTTTGTTTAAATTGTCAGTAGTACAACATGTAACACAAAATATTTAGATGGAAAGTGGTTAAAAAAAGCTCATTTTTGAATAGTAGTATATGCCACACTAAGCATATGCACATAGGCCCTTGTGGGGCAAGTGGTGCAGACCCATCAATAAAGTATTTGCATATATATTAGTAAAGATGTAGAATAAAGGATAAATCACAATGGATTTCATCCAAATATAAAGGACAATGGGGCATATCTATCAAGCTCTGTATGGTTCTAAAGCCCACTGCTGCAGTAACCTGTCCGCCTGCTCTGAGGAGGCGGACAGGACATCGCTGCATCCCCCTGCTACCGGCCGATTGGCCGCAAATCTGCAGCAGTTCACAAGAGCTGCTTGTGCAATGCTGAATGCGGAGAGCGTATTGCTCTCTGCATTCAGCAAGGTCTGTCGGACATGTTCTGCAATGTCGGGATCATGTCCGACAGGCCTTTCATAAATAGGCCCCAATAGTACTTGCACTATCAAAATGCATTCTAGTAAAAACTATAACATTGAGCTTGATATTTACATATGCTTCCTGTGCCATGTGCACCAGCATTCAAACAGAACACCAGAGTTGGTGACATTTGTATGCCTTACAGGGCAGGCTCTGTGTACGAGGGTGACAGGGCATATGCTGTAATATTGTGTTATGCTGCTGAAACAATGATATATCACAAAAATGTTTCAATTTAAAATTGAAATTTACTCATGCACATTTCAAGATTGACTACTGTCCCTTTAAGGGAGTAAGCTCAGAACATTAATCTGGCCTTGATTTATGTAACTGCTCTGAAATTTAAAGAATTGTTGATAAATTATACCATTTACTGTGGTTTTAATATTATCTTTAGAAACTTTTAAATTGGGTTACATGATTTGATTGAAATGGGGGCTGCTGTGTTTTAAACACATTGACAATATGACCTCTTTGAAGTTGATGAGATATTTTATATCCTTCACCATAGCTGAGGAGTTTTTAGATCCCTAGGTATCCTGTCTTGAAATGCACTCCTTTCCATGAGAACATGTTGAGGTTAGGCCTAGGAGCATGCACGTGCACTTAATGGCAACTGTGTTTGCAGAGGATACAAAGATAATATTGAAAACAGTAAGGGCCAGATTACGAGTGTAGCGCTAGCATTACGATAAGGTGTTTTATTGCGAGTGTTTGAGCTCATTGGGTTTAGCGCTAGTATTACAGGCTGACAGTAAATATTCAAGATTGCTTGAACGAAATCGTGATTTATGGTAGAATGATTACCGCGTCCTCAGAGTTCTGATTAACTGTTTTGCAAAAAAAGTTGCACACAACACATCAAAAATACATTTGAAAAGTACAGTTACACTCATATAACACCATCTAATAAAAATGATTCCAAAAAGTTATAAGGACTCAAAGATATGAGGTCTCAGGCAAAGGGCTTTAGCATATACATGTTGTAATAAAAATATGAATATATAATGCATATATGTCTATAAGTGTATACATATGTATTTATATGTGTATTTAGCATTTACAGACATATATACGCATATAAAACAGTAATACATATGCACACATATATAGACCTATACAGTATATAACTGCAATTGATCCCTTTGCAGTTAAGTAGATTAAAACATTCAAAGCATATTTATGCAATATTCATATTTAAAAAAGAGTTTACTGGCTTGTACTGTAAATATTTCACATTCCAATGTTCTGCAGCACATAGCAGAATATATTCTAAGTAATTTTTTAATAGATATTCCTTATAATATATATATATATATAAATATATATATATATATATATATATATATATATATGTATATATCTATACCTATATATAATCAAGTATATATATATATATATATATATATAATATATATATAGTATATGTATAGTATAAATATATATATATTATATATATATATATATTGTACAAAAATACCATCAGGTATATGTATAAATATGTATTTATTATAAATAGAAGATATTCTTCTATGTGAAAAAAATTGGAATGTGAAATATTCATATTGGGTTAGAGCACTTGAGATCAGGTTTGCGCGTGAGTTGAGTGTTAAAGGGACACTGAACCAAAAAAAATTCTATTGTGATTCAGATAGAGCATGCAATTTTAAGCAACTTTCTAATTTACTCCTATTATCAAATTCTTTTCATTCTCTTGGTATCTTTATTTGAAATGCAAGAATGTAAGTTTAGATGCCGGCCCATTTTTGGTGAACACACTGTGTTGTTCTTGCTGATTGGTGGGTAAATTCACCTAACAATAAACAAGTGCTTTCCATGGTTCTGAACCATAAAAATTGCTTAGATGCCTTCTTTTTCAAATGAAGAAAGCAAGAGAACAAAGAAAAATTGATAATAGGAATAAATTAGAAAGTTGTTTAAAATTGCATGCTCTATCTGAATCACAAAAGAAAAAAATTTGGGTTCAGTGTCCCTTTAAGTTTTTTTTCCCACTTTTTTTGCTCCATTGACTTCTTAGTATATAAATGTGCATGCGATGTTGTAAGTTCAACTTTTTGCAATTGTTGGGTTAGCACTCGAGCGAATAAAGTTTACTTTTAACTCATAATACGAGCGCAACTTGACGAGCGCAAAAAGCTTATGTCTAGCACAGTTAACGCTGGAGCGTAAGCGTTAAATAGTGCTCCACTTGTAATCTGGCCCTAAATTGGATTTTTTTTTTTAAAAACTGTACATTAATCATGAAAGTTTAATTTTGACATTCATATGTCTCTAAAGAATACTAATGTGCAATACAGTTTGGTCCTTTTATTTAAATGACTTTGTGGTATTATTAGTGAAATTCCTGCATTGCTATCTTCCTGAAGTGTCACCTCAGTACTGCTGACCTGGGACACTTTAAATCTAGATTATATTTCATTGTCTGGTTCAATGGGGAATTGTAATTTTAGTAATTTAATAGAAGCAAGTTCCTAAATAAAAGTTATATTCTCCGTAACATATGGTGCACACAATTCTTTATTGTTTATTCCAACATGTTTCAATCCAAACTACTGAATGAGCCTCAGCATTATATGTATGTCCCTAGAGACTCATAAAGTTAAATATGGACTGAGAGAAGGATATGTTTCTGTCTTTTACATACAAATTACATTTATACAATATAAGTTAATAAAGATGTGGTTCTTTAGACATTTAAAAAGCAATTTTCAGTATTTTTGTTTTCCAGCAAAATGTAGATCCCTGCAGGGATGAATCTGAAGGAAACAATGTGAACGAATCATAAATGTCAACAGGGTTATTGGACCCTAATGACTGGAAAAATAAACAAATATAACAGAAAGTACATTTATTGAAAGCAACAGCATTTATTTTATTTACTCTTGAAGCCTTACTTACGGCTAGATTTAGAGTTTTGCGGCCAAAGGGGTGCATTAGCTACGCACGTTTTTTTCCCCCCGCACCTTTTAAATACCGCTGGTATTTAGAGTTCTCTGAAGGGCTGCGTTAGGCTCCAAAAAGGGAGCGTATAGTATAATTTACCGCCACTTCAACTCTAAATACCAGCGTTGCTTACGGTAGTGGCCAGCTTGAAAAACGTGCTCGTGCACGATATCCCCATAGGAAACAATGGGGCAGTTTGAGCTGAAAAAAACCTAACACCTGCAAAAAAGCAGCGTTCAGCTCCTAACGCAGCCCCATTGTTTCCTATGGGGAAACACTTTCTAAGTCTGCACCTAACACCCTAACATGAACCCTGAGTCTAAACACCCCTAACCTTACAATTATTAACCCCTAATCTGCCGCCCCCCGCTATGGCTGACACCTGCATATTATTATTAACCCCTAATCTGCCGCTCCGTACACCGCCGCCACCTACATTATACCTATGTACCCCCCCTAATCTGCTGTCCCTAACATCGGCGACACCTACATTATAATTATTAACCCCTAATCTGCCCCCCCCCAACGTCGCCGGTACCTTACCTACACTTATTAACCCCTAATCTGCCGACCGGACCTCGCCGCCACTATAATAAATGTATTAACCCCTAAACCGCCCACTCCTGCCTCGCAAACCCTATAATAAATAGTATTAACCCCTAATCTGCCCTCCCTAACATCTTTGACACCTAACTTCAAGTATTAACCCCTAATCTGCCGACCGGACCTCGCCGCTACTCTAATAAATGTATTAACCCCTAAAGCTAAATCTAACCCTAACCCTAACACCCCCCTAAATTAAATATAATTTTAATCTAACGAAATAAATTAACACTTATTAAATAACTTATTCCTATTTAAAGCTAAATACTTACCTGTAAAATAAACCCTAATATAGCTACAATATAACGAATAATTATATTGTAGCTATTTTAGGATTTATATTTATTTTACAGGCAACTTTGTATTTATTTTAACTAGGTACAATAGCTATTAAATAGTTAATAACTATTTAATAGCTACCTAGTTAAAATAATTACAAAATTACCTGTAAAATAAATCCTAACCTAAGTTACAATTAAACCTAACACTACACTATCAATAAATAAATTAACTAAACTACCTACAATTACCTACAATTAAATCAACTAAACTAAATTACAAAAAAAACAAACACTAAATTACAAAAAATAAAAACATATTACAGGAATTTTAAACTAATTACACCTACTCTAAGCCCCCTAAAAAAATAACAAAGCCCCCCAAAATAAAAAAATGCCCTACCCTATTCTAAAATAAAAAGTTAACAGCTCTTTACCTTACCAACCCTTAAAAGGGCCTTTTGCGGGGCATGCCCCAAAGAATTCAACTCTTTTGCCTGAAAAAAAAACAATACAATACCCCCCCAACATTACAACCCACCACCCACATACCCCTAATCTAACCCACCCAAACCCACCTTAAAAAACCTAACACTAAGCCACTGAAGATCTTCCTACCTTATCTTCACCCAGCCGGGTATCACCGATCCGTCCAGAAGAGGGTCCGAAGTCTTCATCCTATCCGGGCAGAAGAGCTCCTCCAGAGGGTCCGAAGTCTTCATCCTATCCGGGCAGAAGAGGACATCCGGACCGGCAGACATCTTCATCCAGGCGGCATCTTCTATCTTCTTCCATCCGGCGTGGAGCGGGACCGTCTTGAAGCAGCCGACGCATAGCCATCCTTCTTTACCAACGGACTAACGATGAATGAAGGTTCCTTTAAATGACGTCATCCAAGATGGCGTCCCTCGAATTCCGATTGGCTGATAGGATTCTATCAGCCAATCGGAATTAAGGTAGGAAAAATCTGATTGGCTGATTGAATCAGCCAATCAGATTCAAGTTCAATCCGATTGGCTGATTGGATCAGCCAATCAAATTGAGCTCGCATTCTATTGGCTGTTCCAATCAGCTGGATGAAGATAAGGTAGGAAGATCTTCAGGGGCTTAGTGTTAGGTTTTTTAAGGGGGGTTTGGGTGGGTTAGATTAGGGGTATGTGGGTGGTGGGTTGTAATGTTCGGGGGGGGGGGGTATTGTATGTTTTTTTACAGACAAAAGAGTTGTTTTCTTTGGGACATGCCCCGCAAAAGGCCCTTTTAAGAGCTGGTAAGGTAATAGAGCTGTTAACTTTTTATTTTAGAATAGGGTAGGGCATTTTTTTATTTTGGGGGGCTTTGTTATTTTTTAGGGGGCTTACAGTAGGTGTAATTAGTTTAAAATTCTTATATTCTTTTTTGTAATTTAGTTTAGTTGATTTAATTGTAGGTAATTGTAGGTAGTTTATTTAATTAATTTATTGATAGTGTAGTGTTAGGTTTAATTGTAACTTAGCTACAATATAATTATTCGTTATATTGTAGCTATATTAGGGTTTATTTTACAGGTAAGTATTTAGCTTTAAATAGGAATAATTTATTTAATAAGAGTTAATTTATTTCGTTAGATAAAGATTATATTTAACTTAGGGGGGGTTTAGTGTTAGGGTTAGACTTAGCTTTAGGGGTTAATACATTTATTAGAGTAGCGGCGAGGTCCGGTCGGCAGATTAGGGGTTAAATAGTGTAGGTAGGTAGCTGCGACATTGGGAGGGGCAGATTAGGGGTTAATAAATATTATGTAGGTGTCGGTGATATAAGGGGCAGCAGAATAGGGGTACATAGGGATAATGTAGGTGCGGCGGTGTGGCGTCGGCAGGTTAGGGGTTAAAAAATGTATTATAGTGGCGGCGATGTGGGGGGACCTAGGTTTAGGGGTACATAGGTAGTTTATGGGTGTTAGTGTACTTTAGAGCACAGTATTTAAGAGCTCTATGAACCGGCGTTTGCCCATAATGCTCTTAACTCCTGACTTTTTTCTGCGGCTGGAGTTTTGTCGTTTAGAGTTCTAACGCTCACTTCAGCCAAGACTCTAAATACAGGCGTTAGGAAGATCCCATTGAAAAGATAGGATACGCACATTGGCGTAAGGGGATCTGCGGTTATCGAAAAGTCGCGGCTGAAAGTGAGCGTTAGATCCTTTCCTGACTGACTCTAAATACCAGCGGGGCGCCAAAACCAGCGTTAGGACCCCCTAACCGCTGGTTTTGACGCTAACACAGAACTCTAAATCTAGGCGTTAGTTTGTTTTGCAGAATTTAACAAAAGTATCTGGTTCACCTATGCTAAAAGATTAAACTTTGATGATCATTAACACATTTGCTTAAGATTTCAATAAAGCCTGTCCTTGAATAAAGATCTTGGAGAATTCATAAAGATTTGTACCGTCCCTCTTCAAAGCAGCAATTTGCCAGTCACTGTCCTTTTATAATAAATAGGGTCATATGTAATTCCCATAACCATTTCAATTCTGGGCACATTGAACAAGTTACACAGTGAAGGAAAACAGCATCACAAAAACATCTTCATAACATTACAGATTAAACTAGTTATGAAAAACATCTTTCTATAAAACAGTTCATCCTAACATGAAAAAAAGAGAATTTAGAAACAGTCAGTGGCGTCACTAGGGTTAGTGTCACCCGGTGCGGTAAGTATATGGGGGTTTTTTTACTGCAAGAAGAGGATTTCATAGAAAAGGCAAACTTATCCAATGGACAGAAAGGAGACACACACAAACACAAAACACAGGCACACACACATACAAACACATCAGACACACACACACACTCAGACACACATAAAAACACACTCAGATGCACACACAAACACTCGGAAACACACTCAGACACACACACAAAAACACACACCGCAAAAACACTCAGACACACACAAACCCTTAGACACACACACACATAAACACTCGCTCACACACACACACACAAAACACTCGCACGCACACACACAAAACACTCGCACACACACAAAAACACTCGCACACACACACAAAAACTCAGACACATACACATACAAAATATGTAAACTGCACTGCATTAAATATAAAGCTCATGTCTAGAGCTGCTCCCTGCTCAGTAGAGCATCAAATGAAAGATAAACAGTGCACTCTAAAAATAAATCACTAAAGAAAAGGTTAGGAGAGCAAACTATGAAAATTCTGCTCTCTGACTCCGTTCCAAGTCTGTCAGTGCACAGCCCTGTGCCGCGTGCCTTACCGTTTCTTATGGCCAATCACCTCTGCACTCTGCCCAGACCCCCCGCCTGCCCTCCCCTCCTACCTCTTCAGTGTGCACTTAGTGTACTGTAACCGTACCAGTCTGGTGGGCATCATACGTGGCTCCTTCACTTTAGAGACAGTGTCCAGACATTCATGCGGTCAGGTGCCAGGCATCCCCCTCACAAGATCCCGGTTCCCCTTTAGAGAGACAGCACAGCAATGAGTGACTCCTCTGCTCCACATGTCACTGAGCAGTGAGCACAGATAGGCAGGCAGGTTTAGGCAGGATAGCAGTGCAACTTTGCAAGCCCCACGGCATGCCACAACATTCATAGTGAAATTGGACAGCAGGGGAGGAGCAAAGTACAAACAAGCAAAAGCAGCCGGGAAAACTATTTGTGGAAATTGCGGCGCGGGCTCAAGGGGCAAAAAAATTAAGTGTGTCTACAACTTCCCCAGTCCCACTTATGTTCACAACTGCTGGCCCCTCTAATAAAAAATCTATGCATCTCTACATTGTATTTATTTGAATTTTAATATAATGTCAACAAACAAAAAAAAATATATATATATATTTTTGCTGGTGGTGTCACCCCCTGGAGGGTGTCATCCGGGTAAGGTCCGCACCCCCCAATCCCCTAGTGACGTCAATGGAAACAGTTAGAGAATAATAATAGAAAATCAGAGCAAGACAACATTGTAAGCTTTGAAATAGAGAGACACAACCATGACACAAATAATTATTTTGGAATTCCACCGGCACAGCTTGAATGTGCGGGTAAAAAATACTGACCATGCTTCTAGAACACACATGAATGCCTATGGTCAGTTCCTCCAGACACTTTTCCTTCTATCCAGCAAGACTGCATTATTATACCAGTCTTGTAAATATTTTACAGGCCATTCTGTAAGTAATAGCTAGGCTGACAGATAGATAGCTAGATAAATAAATAGATGATATATAAGATAGATTAGACAGATAGACAGACAACAGACAGATATATACAGAAATATGATACACACTATATGACAAAATTGGACACCTGACCCATCACACCTACACTGTCAGAAAATATGTGCAAAAATTGTATCTTTAGGAGTACAACAGCCTTGTCACTACTGGGGCAGTACCCTCAAAGGTACAACCGCGGTACCCTTTAACATGGGAACAAATTGGTTCCCCTTGCAGATTGTACTTTCAAAGGCAAATATGTACCTTTGGTGACTAGATTGGACCTCAGTGCTATGGTACCATAATGTACCCTTAAACAATGGTGCACATTTGGCTTTTTAAGGGTACTGCCCCAGTGACAAACCCTTTGTACCTCATGATGGCAAATTTGTACTCAACACAGCATATTAAAAATGCTGTTACATCAAATTTATTATATAACATTCAAATATACATTCATTAATGTGTACTTTTCAGACAGTATTACAATAGCCACACTGCAATGCTTTTAAGTTTGGTTAGTGTAGCCAAACAGCAGGTCCTAAGACTGCTACAGGAACTCCTGAAAGAGCCAGGCTAAATATCCAGTTCCAAAAAGAGCTACTTAACATGTTTTATTTCACTCTGTACTAGACTCTAACAACACCCCTTTTAACTTAGGGTGACATGCCACATAAAACATAAATATATAGAAAACAACATAATAATAAACTATAACTCTAACAAAAGGAAGCACATTCAGAGGAGTGAATACAATGAATTGTCACTCTATACAAAATATATGCAAATGAGTCTATTTCCCTAGTACACATTTTGGTGATGAACCTTCTACAATAGATGGAGCTGTGTTACACATGTCAAGGAACTTTCAACCAATAGATGGCGCTATGGCGTGTTACACAATGCCCATTGTTATGTGACTGGGGAAACGGTACAATTTTATTTTTATTTTTTTAAAACAGATTCTTAAACAGCTCTTGTTTATTTTATAGAGTTTAAAACGAAAAAGTTTCTCTGTAATTTTAGTTAATACATTTGCTTTATCTTAAGAGTTATCATCTTATTGCTCTAAATATAAACATTAAAATGTTAAGTGCTTGTTTGCTATTTAGAACCAGCAACACAGTCTCATTGAAGATATGGGTTATTAAAGTGATTGTCAAGTTTGATGAATCAGTGCCCGGGCTATTAAAAACAGGTGCACTTTCATTCATCAAACTTTACATTTCACTCGTTTTGTTAAAATACTTACCTCTTAATCTTAAAAGCCGCTCCAGCGATTCCCCTTCCTTGCCGCTCGTTCACAATATCCTCCAATCACGGCTTCCCCCTAGGGGAATCATTGCCTGAGGCAACGTCGTGATTGGAGGAAGCCAGATTCGTTATTTTTGACATATAAATATGCTTGCAATCGGGCGGGGAAAGCGCTGGAGTGGTTTCAAGATTAAATGGTAAGTATTTAACAAAACGAATGAAATGTAAAGTTTGATGAATGAAAGTGCCCCTGTTTTTAATAGTTTTTTAAAAACTGGGCACTGATTCATTAAACTGACATTCACTTTAATTTATTTTTTGTTGCCTTGTCCACCTCTTTCATATTACCAACAACCATTGAACATTAATTATTTAGCTGTACAACATGTATGTTAAATTCATTTTTGGTGACTGACAGTTATGTGTTCCATTAATAACTAAGGTGCACAAATTATATGGACTTGCAGGGTTTTGGCAGCCTTGAACCACCCATCCCCTCAACCTTTTAGTCACACAAGGGATTGTATCTTTTTGGGGGTGATTAAATGGTACAGACATGGACCCTTTGACAGTCGGAAACATATTTGTACCTTATTTACTGCAAAATGGTACATATTAGTTACTTAAGGTGTAATTATGATCCATTGAGGGTACAACCACAGCAGTTGTACCCTAAGTGTTCACAAACGTACCTCAACCGTACCCTTTTTTCTGACCGTGTATATAAGATATCCCATTTCAAAACCATGGACATTAATATGTGTTGCTCCCCCACCTTGCAAGCTATAACAGCCACCACCCTTCTGGAAGGCTTCCATAATTTTTGATATGCACTATTGTTATACAAGAAAGTCTAGCTCGCAATGGTGTCCCAATTCTTCCCAAAGGTGTTAAATGAGGTTGAGGTGAAGATTTCTGTACAGGCCACTTGAGTTCCACCCACACTGAACTCATGCAAACAATATCTTCATGGACCTCACTTTGTGCACAGGGCACAGTAATGTTGGAACAGGAAAGGGCTTCCTCAAATTGTTGGCACAGTTGGAACAACCAATTGTGCCTCCTCCACCAAAGTTTACTATAGGCTCGATGCATTCTGATAGGTAAGGTTTTACTTGCATCCACAACACCCAGATTCATCCATCAGACTGCCAGATAGCGAAGCTTGATCCAACACTCCAGAGAACACATTTCCACTGCTCCAGAATCCAGTGTAAGCTTGTTTTACATCACTCCAGTTGGGTCTTTGCATTCGGCATGCTGATGTGAGGCTTGTGTAGAATTGCTCTACCATGATAATACATTTCATGAAGCTCCTGACACACAGTTCTTGTGCTGATGTTGCTTTCCAGAGGTAGTTTGTAACTCTGTAGAGAGTGATGCAACATTTGATAGGCGATTTATATGCGCTACAAGCTTCAGAACTCGGTGGCTCCGCTCTGTGAGTATGTGTGGGCTACCACTTCATGGTTGGGCTTTTGTTGTTCCTAGATGCTTCCACTTCACAATAATAGCACTTACTGTTGACTGGACAAATCTATTATGGCAAATCTATTATGCACAATTATGGCAAAGGTGGAATCCCATGACATTGCCATGTTTATTACATTTACTGAGGTTCTTTATTCCGACCCATTGTACAGCAAGTGTTTGTCAAAGGAGATGTCATGGCAATGTGCTGAATTGTTTACACCTGTTAGCAATGGGTGTGGCTGAAACACCTAAACTCAATCATTATTAGGGCTGTCCCTATAGATTATGTAAATTGATTCCTAAAGCTGCTTTGCATTAGCTCAACAGAGAGATTAATGGCTTGCGTTATTCATTTCTATTAATTAATTGCAGATATGCTGTTTGGATTAAAGACAGAAAAGGCATATACTTTTAACTTCTTGTTTGCAATGACTGTTTTGTATTGCTACACAAATTTCTGTAACTAACTATTGGTGGCTTGAGAAGTTATATGTTTAACTGGAAGTAGTTTTGAACCTCTAACAATGTGTTATGTTTGCAATAGGAAATGGTATAAAATCACTGAGCAAAGCACAAGCAATGACTGACATGCTATTCAGAGTCATGATGAATCTGACTGCATGAATAGGTGCACTGTCCCGCTGAAAAAAGGAAGTCAATCTCACCTTGTTGACTGCTGGTAAACGCTGAAAGATTATTATGGTTATACTTAAAAATGTATATTATTTAAAGTAAACAAGAAGAATATAAGGATGTCTTATTGAGCAGCTAAAATATAGAAATGGGAATTTATTAAAGCACAGAGTGGTTATTGCACCAACCATTTACATTAAGATATGTTTATGAATATGTTCTGAGGTTTAAAAAGTGTGAAATTTATTCTAAAAATAGCATCATCCATTTTCTGAAAGAAACATCAGGGGTCCATCGATAAAAATCGTCGCCCGCAAAAGCCGGCGACGCCAATATTTGCGCGGGTTTGGTATCCTATATACGGCGTAACCTAGAAGTTACGCGCGTATATTTCTGCCGTCGCCCGTAGTTTTTTGGGCCATAGGCAGGTATACCAAACCCGCGCAGTTTGGTATCCAATATGCAGCATAAGGACTTACGTGGCGAAAATGGAGAAAACTTACTCCATTTTCACCTCGCCACAAAAAGCAGCCGTAAGAAGCCTTACGCTGACTATTGGAGCCCCGTAACTCCCTAAACTGGCTGCTAAAATAAACCTAACACCTAACGCATGCGCAATGTCTATCTCCCTGTCAACCGCGATCTCCTAAAATAAACCTAACACCTAACGCATGCGCAATGTCTATCTACCTGTCAACCGCGATCCCCCCCCCCCGAAATCCCTAATAAAGTTATTAACCCCTAAACGCGCCGCCCGGGACCCCGCCGCCATCTACATAAACTAACCCCCTACTGTGAGCCCCTAAAACCGCCGCCATCTACCTTATCAATCCCCTAATTAGAACCCCTTACACCGCTGTCATCTACCTTATCTATCCCCTAATCTGACCCCTTACACCGCCGCCACCTATATAAAAATTATTAACCCCTAATCTAATCCCCCTATACCGCTGCCAGCTATATTAATATTATTAACCCCTAATGTAAGCCCCTTACACCGCCGCCATCTCTATTAAAATGATTAACCCCTTATTTAATCTACCTACCCCGCCGCCAGCTATGTTATCTATATTAACCCTAAGTATATTATAGTTAATATAGGTATTACATTATATATATTAACTATATTAACCCTAATATAATTAGGGTTAATATAGTTAATATAGTTACTATAGTATTTATATTAACTATATTAACTCTATCTAACCCTAACACCCCTAACTAAATTTATATTAAATTAATCTAATTCATTTATAAACTAAAATATTCCTATTTAAATCTAAATACTTACCTATAAAATAAACCCTAAGATAGCTACAATATAATTAATAATTACTTTGTAGCTATGTTAGGGTTAATATTTATTTTACAGGTAAATTGTTAATTATTTTAACTAGGTATAATAGCCATTAAATAGTTATTAACTATTTAATATCTACCTAGTTAAAATAATTACCCAATTACCTGTAAAATAAAATCCTAACCTAAGTTACAAATACACCTACACTATCAATAAATTAAATAAACTACAAACATCTATCTAAAAATACAATTAAATTAACTAAACTAAATTACAAAACAAACAAACACTAAATTACAAAAAATAAAAAAAGATTACAAGATTTTTAAGCTAATTACACCTATTCTAAGCCCCCTAATAAAATAATAAACCCCCAAAATAAAAAAAATTCCCTGCCCTATTCTAAATTAAACAAATTTCAAAGCTCTTTACCTTACCAGCCCTGTAAAAGGGCTTTTGTGGGGCATGCCCCAAAGAATTCAGCTCTTTTGCATACAAATACAATACCCCCCCCCATTACATCCCACCACCCCACATACCCCTATTCTAAACCACCCAAACCCCCCTTAAAAAAGCCTAACACTACCCCCCTGAAGATCTCCCTCCTTGTCTTCACCACACCGGGGCCGAACTCCTGATCCGATCCGGGCGATGTCTTCCTCCAAGCGGCAAAGAAGAATTCTTCCTCCGGCGATGTCTTCCTCACAAGCGGCAAAAGAAGAATTCTTCCTCCGGCGACGTCTTCCTCCAAGCGGCAGCAAAGTTCATTCATTCATTCCGGCGGCATCTTCAATCTTCTTTCTTTGCTCCGCCGCCAGCGGAGCATCCATCCCGGACGACTACTGAACTTGGAATGAGGTACCTTTAAATGACGTCATCCAAGATGGGCGTCCGCCGAATTCCGATTGGCTGATAGGATTCTATCAGCCAATCGGAATTAAGTTAGAAAAATCTGATTGGCTGATTGAATCAGCCAATCAGATTCAAGTTCAATCCGATTGGCTGATCCAATCATCCAATCAGATTGAGCTCGCATTCTATTGGCTGTTCCGATCAGCCAATAGAATGCGAGCTCAATCTGATTGGCTGATTGGATCAGCCAATCGGATTTGAACCTGAATCTGATTGGCTGATTCAATCAGCCAATCAGATTTTTCTAACTTAATTCCGATTGGCTGATAGAATCCTATCAGCCAATCGGAATTCGGCGGACGCCATCTTGGATGACGTCATTTAAAGGTACCTCATTCCAAGTTCAGTAGCGTCCGGGATGGATGCTCCGCGGCGGCGGAGCGAAGAAAGAAGATTGAAGATGCCGCCGGAAGAATGAAGACTTTGCTGCCCGCTTGGAGGAAGACGTCGCCGGAGGAAGAATTCTTCTTTGCCGCTTGGAGGAAGACATCGCCGGAGGAAGAATTCTTCTTTGCCGCTTGGAGGAAGACATCGCCCGATCGGATCAGGAGTTCGGCCCGGTGTGGTGAAGACAAGGTAGGGAGATCTTCAGGGGGGGTAGTGTTAGGCTTTTTTAAGGGGGGTTTGGGTGGTTTTAGAATAGGGGTATGTGGGTGGTGGGTTGTAATGGGGGGGGGTATTGTATTTGGGAGGGGTTAATGCTTTTTTGTTAGGATAGTGAGGGGGATAGCGGATAGAGGTTAGACGTGTCGGGCTTTGTTAGGGAGGCGTGTTAGACTTGTCGGGCTATGTTAGGGAGGTGTGTTAGACAGTGCGGGTGTTTTAGACTTTAGTCAGGTTTTATAGGCGCCGGCAGTTTCTAACGTGCCGCAAGTCACTGGCGACGCCAGAAATTTGTACTTGCGCAGATTTCTGGACATCGCTGGTTTGTCAGACTTACGGCACGTTAGCATCTGACGGCGACTTATATAGGATAGCTCGAGTTGCGAGCTGAAACTGCGGCGACGCCGGTTCCCTCGCTTGCGCCGCAAACTGCAATCTATATCGGATCGCGCCCCAGGTTTACTTTACCACTGGACATTTTTCAATACATTCACATTAGCCTGTGTGCCTATAGCTGAATTTGTATAACAAGTTATGGCATGGCCAGCACTTTCATTGGACAATGATTGAGGTAGCGGATTTAGATAGATAATGATGCGTTATAGGCATCTAGAAAGAAATGTCAATTTAAAGGAAATGAAACCCAAAATGTCCCTTCATTATTTAGAGTGAAAAAATTTAAAAAAAAAAAAAAAAAGCAATTTGATTTTAGCTACCAATTTTCGTTCATTCTCTTGGTATATTTTGTGAAAAGCAGGTAGGTTGGCTCAGTAGCATGCATGTGGTGGATGACTATATGGCAGTAATGTTATACATTAGCACTAGATGGCAAAAGGGTTGTCCCAAACTGCTGTCTTACAGTGCTCCAGACACATGCACACTGCCTACCTAGGTATGCTCTTCAAGAAATAATACAATGAGAACAAAGCAAATGTGATAATAGAAGTAGATTCAATATTTTATATAATGGTGTCCTGTATCTGAATCACAAAAGAACAAATTGGGGTTTCATGTCTCTTTAATTAAACAAAAACGAACTTCCTCTTCAAATACAGTTTACATTTTGGGCTTGCTTAGCACGTGGGGGCACCATTGATAGAAGAGGGAGTGTTATAGTTGTCTGATCTGTCAAGGAATAATGCACAATCAGGTATTACAAGTAAATGATTAAATATTTAACCAAAGCATTTTAATGCAGCTGAAACTTTTTAGCGTGCCTATACCTTTAATGGACAGGAAGTGCTATTAGTTAGCTGCTGATTGGTGGCAGCACATATGTCTCTTGTTATTGTCTCACACAATGTGTTCAGCTAAATCCCTGTAGTGCATTGCTATATCTTCAACAAAGGATACCGAGGAAATGAAGCAAATTTGATAATATAAGTAAATTGGAGAGTTGTTTTAAACCACTACTCTTTCTGAATCATGAATGTATAATTTTGGATTTCATGTCCCTTTAAGTTATTATAGTCTTATAAAACAAGATTATTAATAAAAAATGTTTTTGACAGAATTAAAGGGATATGTTATATAACAAGGGGTGGATTTGGAAGGGATAAAAGGTGTGTATATATATATATATATATATATGTGTGTGCGTATATATGTGTGTGTGTGTATATGTGTGTGTATATATGTATGTATAAAGTGTTTTATTCTATCCGACATGCAAATATTAGCGTGCCCTTGAACACTGGTTTTCAACCCTGTCCTCAGGCCTCCCTAACAGGCCAGGGTTTTCAGGATTACCTTGGATAAGAGCTGGTAAAACAACCTTGTTTACTAATCAGCTGATTATTTCACCTGCTCCATTTCAGATATCCTCAAAATGTGGCCTGTTAGGGAGTTCTGAGAACATGTTTGAAAACCTGTGCCCTGGAGCGATAATAGATAACTTCTCATATGATTGAAGATAACTTCTCAAAAATTGAAGCTCCACTTGTAATCTAGGTCTTAAAGGAATAGTCTACTCAAAATTAAACTTTCATGATTCAGATAGAGCATGCAATTTTAAGCAACTTTCTAATTTACTCCTATTATCATTTTTTCGTTATTCTCTTGGTATCTTTATTTGAAAAAGCAGAAATGTAAGCCCATTTTTTGGTTCAGAACCTGGGTAGCGCTTTCTGATTGGTTGTCTAAATGTAGCCACCAAACAAGTGCTACCCAGGTGCTGAACCAAAAAATGGCCTCCTAAGCTTACATTCAAATAAAGATACCAAGAGAACAAAGAAAAATTGATAATAGGAGTAAATTAGAAAGTTGCTTTAAATTGCATGCTCTTATCTAAATCCTGAAAGTTTAATTTTGACTAGACTATCCCTTTAATTATATTACATTATAAGTGCTGACATTTAAGACATGCTGTTTTGGCATTTGTCACTCTTTAGATGGACACAAAAGGTATAGCTTACACATTTTACTAAATAAATCTAAAACCTTAGTAGACAGGAATTTGAGCATGTTGCTTCTACATTATGGAATTCTTTTTATTTATGGTTTGATGCATTTATTTGACAGGAATGGCATATTTTGATTTACTGATCCATTTGTAGTAAAATTAAATTCTTCTGTTTTATCTGTTGTTTGTTTTGGATTAACATAAATCTAAAAATCCCTTGCTATAGGAAATGCAATTCATATAATTATGGGCTTGAACCACAATTCTTTAGAAAACTTTTTTATCAAAAGATTTATCTACAGAAATCCCCATAGTATTTAAATGGGGAATTTTGTGAAAAAATACATTATATAAAAGGATTGCATATGTTTTATTATTATTATATATATATATATAGTCTATATCCAATAAAGGACTGCACTCACTGGATTTAGTTTCAGAAACCTTCAAATCTTTATTGTGGTAACGTTTCGGGGTTCGCAGGACCCCTTCCTCAGACCAGACAATATATATACACACACCTTTTACAACACATAATTCCTAAGGTCAGTATTGACAAATACATTGCAACTATAGCTACTTTTTCCCCACATGACAATCAACTACTTCTGAAAATGATCTGCTCTTTCAAAATGTCTTCTTGACTCGGTGCACATAATGTAGCAGACCTAATATTTGAAGAGAAAACTCTTGCAACAAAAACATTTGGTTGTCAACACAAGTTTTTGGAAGTAACAAAATGCATTCATGTTTAGTCTGTTAAGTACACAGGGTTCTTATTGCTAAGCCAGGCGAAAAGAAACCATCTATGTCTGGAAGCAGAAACAAAGGTAGCACTGATCAGAAAGTGCTATTGCGTTTCTAGACATTCTCAGTAGCCAGTAAATGCTATGAAACTCTACATCTCAGCGCCTTATAGTCTGAATTAAAAGGTTGATTAACTTACCTCTCTCTGAGACATAGTTTACAGGATTCTGTTTTTGTTGAACATACTAGAAACGCTGTGTAAGATCCCACCTTATAAATATGCCTCCTTTAATGAAGTTTTGGTTAAATATGAACCGGCTTTCGTGCCAAGTATTACATAGTAACTAGATACAACTAAACCGCATTTTGTTTACTGAAGGCATCAGAAAGATTAAAATGATTATATTTTCTTAGGCAACAAAATAATGCAATGGAAAATTGCCTGTTTTCATTTGTGAAAATTTGGTTTTCTGCCTTAAAGGGATACTAAACCCAAATTTTTTCTTTCATTATTCAGATAGAGCATACAATTTTAAGTGACTTTCTAATTTACTCCTATTATCAATTTTTCTTTGTTCTCTTGCTATTATCAGTTTAGCAATTGATAGCGCTTTCTGATTGTTTTGTACATTTAGGCACCAATCAGCAAGCGCAAACCAGGTGCTGAACCAAAAATTGTCTGGCTCCCAAGCTTAAATTCCTGCTTTTTCAAATAAAGATAGTAAGAGAACGAAGAAAAATTGATAATATCAGTAAATTAGAAAGTTGCTTAAAACTGCATGCTCATGAAAGAAAAAAATTGGGTTTAGTATCCCTTTATCTATGTGATAAACTCAGAGTTTTTGAGCATCACATCAAGTTTACATCACATTCCTGTTACTACTTCCTCATTTATGCTTTTTATCTTATTTTCCATTATCTTCTGGAAAAGTCTGTTTTTTTGTTTCTATGAATTAAAGTCACACAGGAATGCTAATTTTTGAGATCAGGTCTTAGCAGCTAACAGACTGGATGCGTCTGTGCACTGCTTAGATCAGCTTGTGATGTCTAATCATAAACTCTAATAGCTAGCTTTCTCTGCATTCATGAACCCATGGAGTAAATAGTAAACGGACACTTAAATAGTTTCATTACTTGAATAATGGTAATTACTGTATGTTGTTGCATGTGAAGTGCAGTGATTGTTTCAAAGTGTATTCTTCTTTCCCTCCCTTCCTCTCTCCCTTCTTTTGCTTTCTCCCTCCCTTCATCCCTCAACTCCCTTCTTTCCCTCCCTTCCTTCTTTCTCTCAACTCCCCTCCCTTGCTCCCTTCTTTCTTTCCCTCACCACTTTTTTCTTCTCTCTCTCTCCCTCCCTTCCTGCTTTCCTTTCCTCCCTTTTCTCCCCTCCCCTTCTTTTCTCTCCCTTCTCTCAGGGAGAAAATGGTATGAGATGCATGCAATTCAACCCACCTGTATGCAAGTGTTTTGCTAGCTCATTTTCTTTAGAATTGTTATGAAAAAAAAAAGTTTTACTCACTGACCCAACAAAAATATGAAGTGGAAAAAAGGCCTAAAACCTTTGAGAGGGGGCAGCAGAATTTTGAGTGCCTAGGGCAGCACTAAACATAAATATGCCACTGATACATACATATATACATACATACATAAACACACATCAACATATACAAACATACATACACACACATATACACAAACACAAATACACACACAAAAATACACACACATATACACAAACACAAATACACACACATAAACATACACACACAGACAAAGGTTGATTAACTTACCTCTCTTGAGACATAGTTTACAGGATTCTGTTTTTGTTGAACATACTAGAAACGTGTGTAAGATCCCACCTTATAAATATGCCTCCTTTAATGAAGTTTTTGGTTAAATATGAACCGGCTTTTGTGCTAAGTATTACATAGTAACTAGGATACAACTAAACCGCATTTTGTTTACTGAAGGCATCAGGCAGGCCTGAAAGATTAAAATGACTATGTTTTTCATAATCAAATAATGCAATGGAAAATAGCCTGTTTTCATGTGTGAACATTTGTACAATGGTCAAATAAAATACATTTGTTTTTTTGCCTTAAAAGGACACTAAACCTAATTTTTTTTCTTTCATTATTCAGATAGAGCAAGCAATTTTTAGCATCTTTCTAATGTACTCCTATTATCAATTTTTCTTTATTTTCTTTCTATTATCAGTTTAGCAATTGATAGCGCTTTCTGATTGTTTTGTACATTTAGCCACCAATCAGCAAGCGCAACCCAGGTGCTGAACCAAAAATAGGCTGTCTCCTAAGCTTAAATGCCTGCTTTTTCAAATAAAGATAGTAAGAGAATGAAGAAAAATTGACAATAGCAGTAAATTAGAAAGTTGCTTTAAAACTGCATGCTCATGAAAGAAAATAATTGGGTTTAGTATCCCTTTAAGTATGTGATAAACTCAGAGTTTTTGAGCATCACATCAAGTTCACATCACATTCCTGTTACTGCTTCCTCATTTATGCATTTATGCGTTTCATCTTATTTTCCATTATCTGCTGGAAAAGTCTGTTTTTTTGTTTCTATGAATTAAAGTCACACAGGAATGCTAATTTTGAGATATATTTCATATTGTACATTAACTGAGATCACAGATGAGTTGTACAATTAGTTTACATCCTACTGTAATGTGCAAGTGATGTATTAATAGAGGATTGTGGGTAAAATAGAGAATACTATTTTTATTAGGCTGTTTTTTATACATTTTAATGGATCAAATATTAATAAATCAAAATATTGTATTACATGAGCTTGTTAGATTTGACTTCTCTTTTTCAATAAATACTTACCGAGTGTTAAAGGGATAGGAAAGTCAAAATAAACGTGCATGATTCAGATAGAGCATGTCATTTTAAGACACTTTTTAAATGTACTTCTATTTTCAAATGTACTTTGTTCTCTTAGTATTCCTTGTTGAAAAAGAATATGCACATATCATACACCAGTGGGAGCTGCTGCTGATTGGTGCCTGCACACCTTTGTCTCTTGTGATTTGCTAACTAGATATGTTCATCTTGCTGCCAGTAGTGCAATATTGTTCCTTCAGCTAAAGAATAACAAAAGAACCAAAGCAAATGCGATAATGGAAATAAATTGGAAAGTTGTTTAAAATGAAATGTTTTCTCCGAATCATGAAAGAAAATGTGGGGGTTTTCTTTCCCTTTAATAAACCAATTGAAGATAGGAGTTTGCGAAATAGGAAAATATAAAATATTGAATTGAACAGTCTAGTCAAAATTAAACTTTCATGATTCAGCTAAGGCATGCAATTTTAAACAACTTACTAATTTGATTTGTTCTCTTGGTATTCTTTGTTAAAAGCTTATTTGCTAATTCCTAAGCCCTTGAAGGCCACCTCTTATCTCAAAGCATTTTGACAGTTTTTCACAGCTAGACAGTGCTAGTTTCGTGTGTGTCATATAGATAACACTGCACTTATGAGTCTGCACCTGATTGGCTAAAATGCAAGTCTGTCAAATATACTGAAATAAGGGGTAGTCTTCAGAGGCTTAGATACATGGTAATCACAGAGGTAAAAGGTGTATTACTATAACAGTGTTGGTTATGCAAAAACTGGAGAATGGTTGATAAAGAGATAATTTATCTTTTTAAACAATAGAAATTCTGGAGAAGACTGTCCCTTTAATTATCAAAATTTAAGAGGAGAGTTAGTTTTACTTGTATAACAGCCTTAGATAACCTTTAGTTTTTGCAAGCAACAAAATAATAGAAATGGATCATCATACACAACTAATCTGCCAAATAAATTCAGTTAAAAAGAGTTGTTGGATGTAAAACCAATACTGCTGTGTATAAAACTAAACTTTACTGACTGTTTTGAAAGGGAAAAAAGTGTGCAATTACCTCTGCTGTTTTCAAATCAGTAATTGGGGGATGTGCAATATCACTCAAGCACTTTCTAGAGTACATCCTGGTTCCCCCTCCCACGAAAAGTGCCAAGTGGATTGATCAAATTATGTCAGTTTGTAATTGAGTGTAGGATTTATAATGGGCATTCTATTTTCATTTCTATTATTTACAGTTTATTTTTACTCCAAATAAAACTTTAAAAGCACATACAAAGGTGCTCAGTTCTAAATATATTCTTCACATTGCATTTGCAAAAGCCACTCTTGTTAAGTGGACATTGTAGTAAAAATGAATGTGTTAGAGAACATAACATATAACTTTCTATTTCACTCTTTGTGAAGGGAGCTGTTGACTTCCACAAATTAGGCCATGTGTTGTCCATACAAAAGAGCTAATTATAACTTCTGATTATTTACATGCTGACAGAAGTAAAAAATAATGTATTTCATATAATTAGCACTCCGCTAACAAAATAGCAGCGTTTAAAGGAAAATAAAGTTCAATACACAACTTTAACAGAATGAAAAAGCTTCATTACTTACTTTTCAAAAGCTTCTCATTTCAACTCTTGATTGGCAGATATTTAGCTGTTCCTCACTCTTATTACCAAACCAGTCTGATTCTTACTATAATAATCTGTATCATCTTATTCAAGATTGTATGATATAGTGGGTATTGGGAAGATGGGTATGTTGGAAAGTTCTCCATTTTAAAAATGTATCAAATTACACACACACACACACACATAAACATATACACTAAAATACATACATACATATTACACACATAAACATATACACACACACACATACATAATACATACATATACACAATCAACATATAAAAACATACATACACACACATACACACATATACTTGAATATATATATATATATATATATATATATATATATATATATATAGATTGTTTTTGCAAATGTATAATGAAAGCAACAATGTAAAACTTAGTATAACATAAATATTCAGTTTATCATTTATTGTATTTCAGCTATGGTCATTAAAGGGGACACTAAAGGGACAGTCTACACCAGACTTTTTATTGTTTTAAAAGATAGATTAATCCCTTTATTACCCATTCCGCAGTTTTGCATTACCAACACAGTTATAATGCGATTATCTTGTATCTAAGCCTCTGCAAACTGCCCTTTTTTTCAGTTCTTTTGACAGACTTGCAGTCTAGCCAATCAGTGCCTGCTCCCAGATAACTTCACGTGCACGAGCACAGTGTTATCTATATGAAATACGTGAACTAGCACCCTCTAGTGGTGAAAAACTGTTAAAATGCAATCTGAAAAGAGGTGGGCTTCAAGGTCTAAGAAATTAGCATATGAACCTCCCTAGGTTAAGCTTTCAACTAAGAATACCAAGTGAACAAATAAAAATTGGTGATAAAAGTAAATTTGGAAAATTTATTTAAAATTACATGCTCTATCTGAATCATGAGAGTTTATTTTGGCCTAGACTGTCCCCTTTAAACCAAATTTATTCTTTCATGATTCAGATAGAGCATCGCATTTTTAAGCAACGTTATTAATTTACTCCTATTATCAATTTTTCTTTGTTCTCCTTGCTATCTTTATTTAAAAAGCAGGAATGTGATGCATAGGAGCCGGACCATTTTTGGTTGAGAACCTGGGTTATGCTTGATTATTGGTGGGTAATTATAAGCCTCCAATAAGCGAGCGCTATCCATGGTGCTGAACCTAAAATGGGCTTGCCTGCTAAGATTTACATTCCTGCTCTAAAATAAAGATAGCAAGAGAATGAAGACAATTGATAATAGGAGTAAATTACAAAGTTGCTTAAAATGTCATGCTCTATCTGAATCTAAAATAAATAATCTGGTTCAGTGTCCCTTTAATGATCGATTTTTAAATAGATATGATGTTATAAAATCATACCCTATTACATCCCAATTACAAATATGTATTTAAGTTTGAGTTGCTCTATAATCATTAAGTTGAAAATGTTGAATAAATGCCATGTTTTTCCACAGAGTAAAGGGAGCAGATGCTGGCAATGGGATCCGAGTGTTTTTACCAGATATTGGGATATTTATTGCCAGTTTGGCTACATTGGTGGTGTGCAGGAAGATTATCCAGAAACCAGTTACTGAAGATGATGCACAATACAACACCCAGTTTGTAAATGAAGAAATGGTATGTACAAAAATATGTTTCATTTGCAGAAGATACTAAAGTTGTGATGATATATCTCTAAATAGTTTTTTATCTATTTGCCCCTTTTATGCGTCTTGCAATAAAGAGCAATTTATTGACTACCGCTTAAATAGTAAAAACCACAGGGTTATATTTGGTTCCAATTTAATTCAAGTTGGATTTGTTGTTTAATAGGTACTGTAATAAGCATTTCTTGAGAATGTATTCAACCCCTTAGGTACAGCCAAAAAAGATGTAATTACATTGCTCTTGATAAGGCTACCATGGGTGGCTTTTTATAACTTGAGCTGTTTGCATATTTTCCATGAAGCAACTACTTTTTACTCATAAAAACTATGTCCGGGAAGTTTTTTCCACAGCCACTTCACACCTAATGTAATGGGAAAGAGATCCACAATTTTATGTTGCATTTAGTAACCGCTTTTATTTAAAATACCAGCTTTTAGGTTTTGTAAACCTTTACCAAAAAGTAGAAAAATCAATATTAGCCTAGGGAAAGGGGAATGTGCGTGTGTGTGTGTGTATATATATATATACTGGATTAGCACATTAAACTAAAGTTTCAACACCGTTAATGCTTTTTTCTACTCTATGCAATTTTTATAATTTTTTCCACATAATAACTATTGCAGTTATTACATTTAAAGTGATATGACACCCAAAAAAAAAGTTAAAAAAAGTTTCCAAATTACTTGTATTATCAAATTTGCTGAGTTCCATGATATTCTGTGTTGATGAGATACCTAGGTAGCATCTGGAGCACTACATGACAGGAAACACTGCTGCCATCTAGTGCTCTTGCACATGGATAAGATTTTTGCAAACCTGCTGCCATATAGTGCTTTAGAAATAGGCAGCTCTTAAGCATACGTCCCTGATTTCAAACCCAACATACAAAGAGAACGAAAAATAAATTGATAACAGAAAATAAATTAGAAAGTTGTTTAATATGGTATGCTTTGTCTGAATCATGAAAGAATTTTTTTGGATTTCATATCCCTTTAAATACTGAATGAACTTTAGTTTATTGTAGAAAAATACAACAAATTATTTGTCTAAATATTAAATGGGATTGAAAGGCACATTGTTAAACTGTGAATGATTTGAAACTCTAGCCAAGAGTTAATTTATAGTAAATTAAGAAAATATAACGATTGTAAGCTAACGTCAAGATTAGCCACCTTGCTGATACATTGCTAGAACTATTGCATTTTTGCCTGTGCAGCTTATAAGGCCAAATGTAACTGTTCTACTACAATATTGGCTGGCCAAATGTAGGTTTTTTTCATGCACTTTTATATTTGATATATTGATATGAGTTTTTTATTTTCTTTTTTTTTACTTGAAAGTTCCTCTCAACTGACAATTCCCTTAGCAATGCCAACCCTATAACTTACTTAAATGTCCATAGTAAGTGTCGAAAGAGATCCAAGGGCGCATACTTAAAAAAGTAGGAACCGTAAGAATTAAAGCAGGCATGAAAAACTGCATTTCTGTTTCATAACGTTACTGTAGTGAAGGACTGTTTTTAAATGAGAGAGGAATTCTTAGCTTATGGATATCTTATCAGACATTTATTATTATTTCAGTACATCAAAAATACTGAAGATGGCAATCTTTGCTTTACAGAGAAATATAAAATTGTTTACTTTAAACATTTTCACTTCATTTTTGTTTTAATTTTCTACTTTTGACCCTTTAAAAGATGGGATGAGATTCTAAGATTACCAGCTTTGAGTCCATAGCTATTAACGTTTTCTGTGCATATTCTATTGTGTTTTGTAAAACCAATATTGTTAAAAATGCATACACTCAAAAGTGTTTTTATTTACTTGTTTTTAATGAACATGTGCTTTTCTAATATAATAATAGTTAAAGGTATAAATTAGATGGAGATTTTTACAATAAGCATATATGTTGCTCAATAAACCACCATTCATATGATATAGTAACTGTTTTATTTTCATCACAGATGTTAGATTAGCTTTTTCTTACACAGTTTCATATGGTAAATCTTGCAGTCTGGGACATTTCCAGCCAATTTATCTGCTTTACGTTTAAAAATCCTAATAAAAGTATCATAAAAGTCTTAAGCTCCACGTTTCCAACCAATAGGGTGGCGATGACTTGGGACTGCTGCCTGGTATCTGGCAAAACGTTTCATTTCATGAATGACTAGTTTCTATGTCAAATCTAATTAACATTAGGCCTCAAGTGTTTTTCCGGCTTCTAAATACATTTGCTTCAGTTAGCTGAAAGTCATTATTTTGTAGCTAACATAAATATATTGTTTATGAAATTAAACACTGTTTCTATAAAAGTTGTGGACTTTACTGTGTGTGTTTTCTGTAGTTAAACCTAATAGTTTTGGTGAAATAAAACGTATTTTAACCTGCAAGTTGTCTTGTGGAAATTCAACAGAACACCAGAAGAAAATAATATTTTACTTTCAAAGCTATACAGCTCAACTAAGGGTGTTCCCTTCTTGCTTAGAAAGTGAGACACGGGCAGTATAATACAATACTTCCTGAAATAATTGCTTTACTTACTCTAGTCCAGGGGTCTTTAAACTTTAGGTTATGATTTCATGGGGTTTGCCAACTAGGGCTAGGTTACATGTGGAGCGTTAATTATTGTGCGCTAACTGTGCTCAACTTCGGCTTTTTGTACGCATTGGATACCGTCTCATATAAAAAGTTTGAAAGTAAAAGTTTTCACTCACGCTAACCCAATGTGTGCAAAAATCCAAAGTTACGTGACCATATTAATGTATTCTCACATAGACTTCAATGGAGCGAGAAAAGTGAAAAAAAAAACAAGTTGCGCAACCATTCCAATGTTCTTCACATAGTAGAATAGTTCTATTTATTCATAAATTACATATTTCTATATATAAACACTTGGCGAGGGACAGGCCCTCTGGAAAGGCTGCACAAGTAGCACTCTAAGCCTGGACAGTTCTAGCACAATACAAGATTGTTGCATTGTGCACTTACTCCGTATGTAAAAAGATTAAATATAACGAGCTGAAGTTCAATCAGATAATGAGACTTAAAGGGACACTGTAACCAAAAATTTTCTTTTGTGATTCAGATTGAGCATGACATTTTAAGCAACTTTCTAATTTACTCCTTTTATCAATTTTCTTCATTCTCTTGGTATCTTTATTTGAAATGCAAGAATGTAGTTTAGATGCCGGCCCATTTTTGGTGACAACCTGGGTTGTCCTTGCTGATTGGTGGATAAATTCATCCACCAATAAAAAATTGCTGTCCAGAGTACTGAAACCAAAAAAAAGCTTAGGATGCCTTCTTTTTCAAATAATGATAGCAAGAGAACGAAGAAAAATTGATAATAGGAGTAAATTAGAAAGTTGCTTAAAATTGCATGCTCAATCTGAATCACGAAAGAAAATTTTTGGGTACAGTGTCCCTTTAATACAGGCCTCTAAGAAATGTATTGCAGTTCAACACTGTACTTAAATCTAGATGCACTATAGATGATATAATAAAAATCGTGGTAATATAGCACTTGTTGACCATCATAATCACTATCGTGCATAATACGTGTAAACGTTATTCTTGTTCCTATATGCGCTCAAATATATAACAATAATAAATGTACTCTTAACAGGGGCAGTATTAGCCAGAGATACACTACAAACTGTAGAGTACAATACGCTACCAAATCAGATCACTTTGCTGCCACAGAAAGCTATTATAACGGTTGCGATAATTGGTTTAATAGTGCATATACCACTAGCAACACAATTTTCACGCATATTAGTTCTAGCTCAGTCACAATTATGCAGCATGATTAATTAGACAATGTAACACTGTCATGAACGTATATACACTTGCTGCTACTCTACAACCAATACCAGAAAGTGACCTTATCAACTAATATTAGTTGTAATTAAGATCACAATATCCTGAGTGGAAAGTTAGACCTATAGTGAGACTTATTACATGTTACAGAGTAATCTATTCATACACTTTGCTTCAGATAAGAAATTAATAATTGCCGTAATAAACTTCAGACAGATCGCTACAGTCACTATTATTAAGCAAGGGTTATTACCCCATAAGATTTAGGTATGCCTAATATACACAACAGTATTTGAGTGGCCAAATTTCAGTAGGATATAACCCTTTACCTGATATATATCTATATATCTATATGCTTATATATAGTTGTAGCTATATACATAGGAATATCTATTTAATAATAGCTAGAACATATTCCCCCTATGTGAAGAACATTGGAATGTGAATGTGAATTGGAATGTGAAATATTTACAGTACAAACACAGTTAAACACTTCATTAAATATGAATATTGCTTTTTTCATTTTCAGCTACTTGACTGCAAAGGGCTCCAATGCACTTCTATAAATGTATACATATGTATATATGTGTTTATATGTGTATATATGTCTGTATATACAAATATACACATACAAATACATATGCACACCCACACACACACAAACTTTATATATATATTCATATATATATATATATATATATATATATATGCTGTATATACAGTATATATATATATATATATATATATATATATATACTGTATATATATAATATATATATATATACTATATATATATACATACATACATACTACATACATACATACATACATACATACATACATGCACACAAACAGTGCTCTCTACTAATATTGGCACCCTTGGTAAATATGAGCAAAGAAGGCTGTGAAAAATTGTCTTAATTATTTAGCGTTTTGATCTTTTGCTCATAATATTTCCAGTTGACTGGGACTTCTTAATTATTGCCCTAATGGGTGGAAATGAGGATTTCCAATGCTTTTGCTATTTTCTTATAGCCTCTTCCCATTTTGTGAAGCTCGACAACCATCACAGCTATATTCCTTGGCCTTACCCATTGTGATAATTGACTAAGGAAATTTGGCCTATGTGTTACCTCATATTTATACCCCTGGGAAAGTCATGGATGAACAATTTTCTGTGCCTAAACTACTAAAAAATATTAATGAGAATATACTTCAATACATTTTTCCTCATATGAATTCATAGGTGCACATACATTTAACAAAGATTTATTTATTTTTTATAAACCTGTTTTTGTGTTTGGAACTGTTTGAATATCCATGAGAGCAGAGTATTTTTGTATATTTTTTTTAACAAAAGATCAAAAGGTTAAAGTGACAATCAACACCAGAATTTTTATTGTTTTTAAAGATATATAATCCCTTAATTACCAATTCCCCAGTTTTGCATAACAAAAACAGTTATAATTATACACGTTTTACCTCTGTAATTACCTTTTATCTAAGCTTCAGTAGACTGCCCCCTTATTTCAGTTCAGACTTGCATTTTTATCCAATCAGAGCTGTCTCCTTGGTAAATTCACGTGCATGAGCTCAATGTTATCTATGTGAAACACATGAACTAATGCCCTCTAGTGGTGAAAAACTATCAAAATGCATTTAGATTAGAGGCGGCCTTCAAGGTCTAAGAAATTATTTATGAACCTCCTAGGTTTAGCTTTCAACTAAGAATTACCAAGAGAACAAAGCAAAGAAGGCTGTGAAAGTTGTTTAAAATTACATGCCCTATTTGAATCATGAAAAAAAATTTTGGACTTGACAAACAATAAAGAAACAATAAAAACAAATTTAAAGGGACAGTCAAGTCCCAAAAAAAACTTTCATGATTTAAATAGGGGAATGCAATTTTAAACAACTTTCCCATTTACTTTAATCACCAATTTTGCTTTGTTCTCTTGGTATTCTTAGTTGAAAGCTAAACCTAGTAAGTTCATATGCTAATTTCTTAGACCTTGAAGACTGCCTCTAATGTGAATGCATTTTAACCACTAGAGGCATTAATTCATGTGTTTCATATAGAAAACATTGAGCTCATGCACGTGAAGTTACCCTGGAGATAGCACTGATTGGCTAAAATGCTAGCCTGTCAAAAGAACTGAAATAAGGGGGCAGTTTGCAGAGGCATAGATACAATGTAATCACAGAGGTAAAAAGTGTATTTCTATAACATTGTTATTTATGCAAAACTGGGGGATGGGTAATAAAGGGATTAGCTTTCTTTTTAAAAAACAAAAATTCTGGTGTTGACTGCTCCTTTAATCACAGCCTTCCTTTCTCATATTTAACAAGGGTGCCAATATTAGTGGAGGGCATTGTGTGTGTGGGGGGGTTTTCTCTGTGTGTTTTATATATATATATATATATATATATATATACACACAAACATATTTAGACATGTATATGTATTGTTAAAGCCCTTTGCAGCCTTGTTTTTCCTAACCCCTGAGACCTCATATCTTTGAGTCCTTATAACGTTCTATTGCAATTGTTTTTAAAATAATTTTATTAGAAAGTGTTATTATGAGTGTACTGTATTTTTTAATGTATTTTTAATGTTTTTTTGTGCAACTTTTTAATCGAGCATAACAGCTCGCAAGAGCTCTGAGGTCACGCTAACCCGACACATGTTAAACTAAATTGCGTTTCAGCAAATGCATTTACTTTCAACTTGTAATAAAAGCAGCAACAAACCCGCTATCGCTCACTTGCAACTGTTAGCACTACTCGTTATCTAGCCATTGAATGGAAAATAAATTGTTTTCAACATTTTCTAACAAAAAATTATCATTCCCTATAATTATGATGAAGGCAACAAACCACAGTAGTATTTACAGTACCAGGGAATTTGTCACCAATAGAAATCAAAATATTACATAAGGGATTAAAGGCTTACCATGTCGATCCCAGGAAAGAGGGTGAGGTAAAACATAAAACTCTTAATACTCTTAATATAGCTTAAATGACCCACAGGGCCAACCTTTAATAATGACAGACACAATAGTTTTGGGAAAAATTTGGACCGTCACTGGTCCCCTTTATTAACCTATTAACTTAGGAATAAATAGTAAAAATAACCAACAGACTAAACGGATGGCGGGAAATGAGAGGCTAAGACTAAACCCCGGACTGAAGAGGAGAGCGGCCTGATCTAGGCATTAGCAGAAAACTCTGCTCGAGGGATGGAGATGCTACTAGGGGTGTTCCGAGTTCTCCTGGCCTACCTACCCGGAGGGAGGGGCACTCCAGTTAACTGAAGTAATCGGCCCCACCCTCATCAGCCTGGCCATCATTTCCCCTGTTCGCCATCTCCGTACGCTCCTGCTGCAAACCTACCGCAGTTAGGGCGCTTATAACCTACCATCCAAGAGGCTCAGAGGACCACAGTCGCTTAAGCCGGCTAGTCAACAGAGGGAGGTAAAAACTACAGCTAAGGACTTACGCAGATTAGGACACCTATCCCTATCTCTGCCTTAGCGCCCTACCTACATCCTTCTCAAGCCAAAAATCAGGGTTGGAGGGCGGCCAACTTGTCAGCTTCTTGTCCAGGATCAAAGAGGAACAGGAACTGCAGGCACCAGCATAAGAAAGGTAAGCCACTCTCTGCCCCTGCAACATTGTTGCAACTTACACAAAAAACTCCCCTCTATCTTCACTCTCCCTGACAGCCTTAACCCTTATGCCGCTGCAAGCTTATTTGGCTCTACACTTACTTTACAGTTTTTGCAGATATCTTGAAATATTGTTTACACTCATTACTACTTGAAAATTGATTAGACCCACAATTAGATTTCTGGCCAACTGTAATGGTCACCCTGTTCTAAGTGAATCAGAAAGGGTTAGGAACTTGTGCTCTAGTCTTAAGTTTATATTGCGTGCTGCATAAAATGGGTATTTAAATTTTAGCAAGTAGGCAAAAATAATAATTTATTTGGGCATGCGCAAAGCATTCTTTGTCACCCTTTACTTCTGCAGGACTTGCTGAACTGTCTTCAAAATGTCAAGTTGTCATGAAAAAGAGCAGTCTACAGCATCTAGTTTTAATACAAATTAACGGAAAACATTGTAGCCTGATATTTATTCTTTTGAGATAGATGGTTAAGCAGTTTTAGATGCCACCACGTTACAGTTTTCTGCAAGAAGCAGCTTTCCGAAGTCCCATTAGTTTCTATACAGCTCAAGAGAACTCAGAGTTCAGCCCATTATCTGATTAGTTTCCATGGTAATAGCCTCTATGAGGTTTGTGAATTTCTATCACAACTGATTTTACCTATCTCCCATAGAATGTAAGCTTGAGAGCCTATCTTCCTGTAGTTGTATAAATGTGCATCCACTACTGATTGTGTTCAAGGGCACGGCTATCCTCCCCTTTTGTTTACTGTAAATATGTAAAAAAAAAGTTAGCTTACCCTTGTTAGTGTACAAATTGTAATGTACCATTATGAATGCAATACAATGGCCCCTACTTATCAAGCCGTCGATTTTCTTGCATTCAACGGCACCAATACGCTCGCTTAAGATCGCCTAACATCGCTAACATCGCCTAACATCGCTGCCGCGGACCTGAATACACCAAGTATGGTGCGATGAGCAGTGGACTGCTCGATCTTGCTGCTCTTCGGCTTTTTTACAGCTTTCTTGGTACCCTGTCACTAAACACCCACACTATACAATACTGTTAACCCCTTATACTGCCGCTCCCAGACCCTGCCGCACCTAAATAAAGTTATTAACCCCTAAACAGCCGCTCCCGGAGCCCACCGCAACTCTAATAAATGTATTAACCCCTAAACCGCCGCTCCCGGAGCCCACCGCCACCTACATTATACATATTAACCCCTAATCTTCCACCCCCTTATACCGCCGCCAACTACATAAAGTTATTAACCCCTATCCTGCCGCTCCCGGACCCGGCCGCAACTAAATAAAGTGTTTAACCCCTAAACCACCGCTCCCGGAGCCCACCGCCACCTACATTATATTTATTAACCCCTAATCTGCCCCCCCTACACCGCCGCCACCTACATTAAATTTATTAACCCCTAATCTGCCCCCTACACTGCCGCCACTATATTAAATGTATTAACCCCTAAATCTAAGTCTAACACTAACCCTAACACCCCCTAACTTAAATATAATTAAACTAAATCTAAATAAATTATTCCTATTTAAAACTAAATACTTACCTATAAAATAAACCCTAAGATAGCTACAATATAACTAATAGTTACATTGTAGCTATCTTAGGATTTATTTTTATCTTACAGGCAACTTTGTATTTATTTTAACTAGGTAGAATAGTTATTAAGTAGTTATTAACTATTTAATAACTTCCTAGTTAAAATAAATACAAATATACCTGTAAAATAAAACCTAACCTGAGTTACAATTACACCTAACACTACACTATAATTAAATAAATTCCCTAAACTAAATACAATTAAAAACAATTATCTAAAGTACAGAAAAACAAACACTAAATTACAGAAAATAATAAAATAATTATTTTTTTTAAAACTAATTACACATAATCTAATCCCCCTAATAAAATAAAAAAGCCCCCCAAAATAATAAAAAGCCCTACCCTATACTAAATTGCGAATAGCCCTTAAAAGGGCCTTTTGCGGGGCATTGCCCCAAAGTAATCAGCTCTATTAACTGTAAAAAAAAATACAATACCCCCCCCAACATTAAAACCCACCACCCACACACCCAACCCTATCCCCCCTTAAAAAAACCTAACACTAACCCCTTGAAGATCACCCTACCTTGAGACGTCTTCACCCAGCCGGGCCGAAGTCCTCCACGAAGCCGGGCGAAGTGGTCCTCCAGACGGGTAGAAATCTTCATCGAAGCCGGCCAGAAGAGGTCCTCCAGATGGGCAGAAGTCTTCATCCAGATGGCATCTTCTATCTTCATCCATCCGGCGCGGAGCGGCTCAATCTTAAAGACATCCGACGCGGAGCATCCTCTTCATCCGGAGTCTTCTTGAACAATGACGGGCCCTTTAAGTGACGTCATCCAATATGGCGTCCCTTGAATTCCAATTGGCTGATAGAATTCTATCAGCCAATTGGAATTAAGATAGGAATAATCCTATTGGCTGATGCAATCAGCCAATAGGATTGAAGTTCAGCCAATAGGATTGGAACAGCCAATAGAATGCAAGCTCAATCCTATTGGCTGATTGCAGGGCCCATCATTGTTCAAGAAGACTCCAGATGAAGAGGATGCTCCGAGTCGGATGTCTTGAAGATGGAGCTGCTCCGTGCCGGATGGATGAAGATAGAAGATGCTGCCTGGATGAAGACTTCTGCCCGTCTGGAGGACCTCTTCTGGCCAGCTTCAATGAAGACTTCTGTCCGTCTGGAGGACCACTTCACCTGGCTTTGTGGAGGACTTCGGCCCGGCTGGGTGAAGACGTCTCAAGGTAGGGTGATCTTCAAGGGGTTAGTGTTAGGTTTTTTTAAGGGGGGATTGGGTGGGTTTTAGAGTAGGGTTGGGTGTGTGGGTGGTGGGTTTTAATGTTGGGGGGGTATTGTATTCTTTTTTACAGGTAATAGAGCTGATTACTTTGGGGCAATGCCCTGCAAAAGGCCCTTTTAAGGGCTATTTGTAATTTAGTATAGGGTAGGGCTTTTTATTATTTTGGGGGGCTTTTTTTTTAGGGGGATTAGTTTAGGTGTAATTAGTTTAAAAAAATTGTAATTATTTTATTATTTTCTGTAATTTAGTGTTTGTTTTTTTTGTACTTTTAATAATTGTTTTTTATTGTATTTAATTGTATTTAGTTTAGGGAATTTATTTAATTATAGTGTAGTGTTAGGTGTAATTGTAACTTAGGTTAGTTTTTATTTTACAGGTATATTTGTATTTATTTTAACTAGGAAGTTATTAAATAGTTAATAACTATTTAATAACTATTCTACCTAGTTAAAATAAATACAAAGTTGCCTGTAAAATAAAAACAAATCCTAAGATAGCTACAATGTAACTATTAGTTATATTGTAGCTATCTTAGGGTTTATTTTATAGGTAAGTATTTAGTTTTAAATAGGAATAATTTATTTATGATAGTAATTTTATTTAGATATATTTAAATTATATTTACGTTAGTGGGTGTTAGGGTTAGACTTAGGTTTAGGGGTTAATAAATTTAATATAGTGTTGGTGACGTTGGGGGCGGCAGATTAGGGGTTAATAAATGTAGGTAGGTTGCGGCTGTGTAGGGGGGGCAGATTAGGGGTTAATAAATATAATGTAGGTGGCAGCGGTGTAGGAGGCGGCAGATTAGGGGTTAAACACTTTATTAGAGTTGCGGTGGGCTCCAGAAGCGGCGGTTTAGGGGTTAATACATTTATTAGAGTTGCAGCGGTATAGGGGGGCAGATTCGGGGTTAATAAGTATAATGTAGGTGACGGCGGGCTCTGGGAGCGGCGGTATAGGGGCTAAACACTTTATTTAGTTGCAGGGTGTTAGGTGTAGACATTTACCATAGGAATCAATGGGATATCGGGCAGCAGCGAACATGAGCTTTCGCTGCTTTCCGACTCCCATTGATTCCTATGGTATCCTCCGCCTCCAGGGTGGCGGATTGAAAACCATGTATGCTGGGCCGGAAAAGTGCCGAGCGTACCTGGTAGGAATTTGATAACTTCCAAAAGTAGTCAGATTGTGCCGAACTTGTGTTTGGAACATCTGTAATGACGTAAACATCGATCTGTGTCGGACTGAGTCCGGCGGATCGTATGTTACGTCACTAAATTCTACTTTTGCCGGTCTGTAGGGTTTGATTACTAAGGCGAATCAGGCTCGCCACAAATACACTGCGGAATTCCAGCGTATTTGCGGTTGACAGCTTTATAAATAGAGGCCAATGTGTATAGTTCTGTGTAAAACATTAATGCTTTGTAAATAACTAATCATAATAATAATATATGCGTCTGAGAGAGATAACAAGGAAGGTAAAAGCAGAGAGGGAGAGAAAAGTTGGTGACAGATAAAGGTTTCTGGAGCATATTTAGGTGAATTTTTCCTGTTTCCCAGAATTACTTTGTTTTGCACTCTCTGCTATTTTTCACCAAAGCATTTTGTGAAGTTAGGCGGAGCTAACAAAAAAAAGCCCTTATCTAGGGCCCTCTGATCAGGATTCAGTGTACAGTTGTTTCTTTTGTCTTATAATTTAATAAGTCTCATACTAGAATAAATGTATAGAGCACACAAGACTTAGAGAGAGGTCAATTCTGCATTTCAGTATAAGCTGACACACAGTGGCGTAGCGTGGGGGGGGCCACAGGGGCGGTTGCCCCGGGCGCAAAATTCTTAGGGGCGCAAAATTTCAAAAGAAATTTGCGCCCCTAAGGAATTTAATTTGTTATAAACATTGCAGGCGGCAGGGCCATGGTGGTTGCTTGTAAGGGAGCCGTCTGCCAATTCATAAGGTGCACTACTAGGATTGCCACTTGCCCCGGTATTAATAATTAGGGGGGGGTTGAAAAATGTGTGTGAGTCAGTCACACTTATCATCAAGGGAAGTGAGGAGGAGGCCCTGACTGCAGCCTGAAGTGCATTATGATGAGGTCACGGACTATGGTCGATAGTCCAACCAGTCCTCCTCTCAGCTCGCCTCCCAAAGACCCAAGTCACACCCAGTCATGTGATCTTGTTGGTGTGCGGGTGCGGTGTCGCTGCGAGCTGCTAGTCCGACGAGTCCGACAGAGGTGGCCAGGCCGTGACCCTCCTGTTTGGGTACTGTTCAACTTCTTCCTAATGATATGATCTGCAGTTTTTTTTAGGTAAAATATTTTTTTTAAATTAGTTTTAGAGTTTCCTCTGTATTACCTGCTTTGAGAATTACTCACCTGCCTGCCTGCTCTATTATATATATATATATATATATATATATTTATACTGTATATACAAGTATATATTATATATATATATATATATATATATATATATTATATATATATATATATATATATATGAAAACATTCATTTTTTATATATATATATATATATATATATATATTATTTATATTATATATATATAATATAGTAATATATATATATATATATATATAAAAAATTTGATTTCATATTGAATTTGAGGCTGTGAGAAGCCACGCCCCCAAGCCACACCCTCTCCACCCCCTTTTAAAAAGTGTCCAGGAATATTCTGGGCAAAAGGTAGCAACCCTATGCGCTACCGTGCACACTCACAAATGCATCACTGTACTGGTGGAAGAGACTCAGTCAGTGCTAATGGGTTAGGGGGCACAATACTTGCCTTGCCCTGGGTGCTGACAACCCACGCTACGCCACTGCTGACACATACTATATATTGCACACTTTCTCCATTCATTTGCCATTTTACATATTGGCTAAGGGCTCCCTTATTCATGTGTTAAACAACCTTCCACAGATTCATTGAATGGGGCTGTAGTGTGTTCTGTCTGTCTTGCCTGTTCCTCTCCACTTATCTGACATCATCTCTTAATCCTTATAAGTCTTTTCCTTCGTAAATTACTGTTCAATCTTTCTCATCTATTTTTTAGTTGGATCCAATGTGGCTGTTATTAATATTTCATATTTCTTTATGATATACAAATACAGGAACGAAATCCATAGTCCAAATTGCTTGGGACTGGAAAAGGTTAGGCTTTCAAAATAGTTTGGATTTCAGAATATATGTGTATTTAAACTATAATATATTATGTAATATAGGCAATATTTGCATGTTATAATGTAACCTAAAAGTAGTTTTATATCATTTTTAATACTTCTGTGTAAATAATATCACATGAAAAATAATACAGTATTGTAATCAGAAAGCTATTAGTTGTTGTTTTTAATAAATATAGACTGCATTTTAGCACACGAAAACAAGCCAAAGACTCAGGCAGAAAATATTGTGACATACTGGCAGGAAAATTGTAATTTTTAATAATAATAAAAAAATATTAATGAAAAAGTCTGGATTTCAGAATAATTCTGGAATTTAGAATTCTGGATTTGGGGATTTGTTACTGTATTCAAAATTGAACTATGACAATATTTTTATTAGCTTTAGTTTCTATAGATGAATTGGTCTCTGATTACCAAATGCAAAAAAGTATTTTACAGATAACAGCATGGGAGTCGGTTGTTCCTTAATATTCGTTGTTCCCCTAAGCCATATTGTATTAGAGCCCCCTCCCTTTCAGCCAAAACTTCCTGGTGGCAACTGTTGCAGGTGGCCACCAGTTCCCTAGTAGTCTGCAAATCTTATAGGTACATGTAATTTGAAAGGGTACAATTCTCTTTTTTAAAACAAGGGGTTACTTGCCCCCCCTAAGTGATTTTGGGGCCAGGATTTGGATTCTGTAAGACTAATCCGCAGCAATATTTGAATTAAGGAAGTGTCTCTGGGAATTTTACCTCTATAAATCAAATGAGCAAGACAATGGCATATATTAAGTAAAACCAGTTCCTTAAACTAATATCTAATGGGGGGAACTTCCGGGCAGCGGCCATGTTTGGTCGCATTGTTGTGTGCTGCTACAGCTTTCCTTTGAAAATCTTCCAAATTTACCTCTTTGCAGACCAATCTATATAACTAACTACTAGCATAGCCTTATACTTTGGAAGCCACAACTTTTTATATCTGCAGTCAATGGAATCGCTCCTGGCATCAGCGCCTGGAGCCGAAACAAGATCTTGGCCTTCACTATACCCCCCGGCGGGACGCCCTCGGCCCTGTCGTTAAAATGCACTGAGTGTGCTTTATTGAAAATCTACTACATCCAATTTGCCTGCCTACAAATTTATATAAAATATAAAGGACTATGGAGTGCGCTATCGATATTTTAAGGACGCTGGACTATATGCTAACCAAACACCACGCTGCCTTTGAAGATATTTTGCGTGTAGCATTCAAGCCCAATGGCACTCATTTGCCACATACAGCCATTAACATTGAGCCTGTTATAATGGAAGGACGGAGCGATAGCATGTCGGGACCTCAGCGCTCCATCTGTACACAGACCAATGGCGAGAGGCCAACGGAATCTAACACCACACTGCCCGCACTGAAAAATTGGTCAACAGCTAACGGCTATATCAGCGCTGCTGTGAACACTGTTGCCGTGTCAGGGAATACTCACAATTCTGCAGCGGGTAGCCAGCAAACCCTCTCATCAAACTTACCAGCTGATTCAAGTGCATTCAAGAGATCCCTGAGCATACATTACCTCCAAGACCTCAGAGAGACTTGGCTAAGAGCGATCTTCCCTTTAAGATTCTCTCCCCTCAGGGAACTTGTGCAACTTCAATGGGCGACAAGCAGCTTCTTGCTCGCTCTAGGGAACTCCTTGCCCATATCACCGGCTGGGATAGGGTAGTCATGGAACGCGCTGCATGAGACTCTGAAGCGTGTCCCACAGGGACATGCTCACACCTTGCATACAGCCTAACTCTGTTAATGTCCACAGTGACAAGCTCCCACAGTCGCTTTCGTGTCTACTAGCAGCAGTCTTTGCCCAGACCGACAACTCCATATCATTAAGCGTAGCGCAAATCCCACGAATATAATACCCTACTCACTGGATGCCCGCTCCTATGTGGCCCTGCTGGACTTGGGCTGGGATCCTGGCGGGCGGCATCGGTCCGCTCCTTGAGGCTTTTATAATATGAGTTGTGGCGATTCAACACCAATACCCGCACACGCTTGCTGCAGTTAAGTTGGGACACTGACATTCTTTTATATGCGCAAGCAAGACTATGGCTACAGGAGCATCTTATCAGGTTTAAAGGACAACACATTCCTTATCTAAGGGGTTTGCGCTTAGTGACTGGTTTACCTAATATCTTACACAGGATTCTGTTATATAGGGGGTAACTGTATTATTTTGAGTATGTGATTTTGGTTCCCTGGTTATACCACTATATATGCCAGCAGTTTAAGCAGAACCACTTTAGGACCTTTCAATACACCTTTCAGAGTACAGCTAACTATGACGTATTAACTGTCTCACACTCAATAACACCTTATGATCTGTTTATTGTCTGCCACCCTTCACTTGCATATACATAATTAGAGGGTTGCTTTAGGCTCTACGCTACAAACACTGCAAGGTGATGGGATGACTCGCTGTGGACCCCTTTTATATATGTACAGCGACTGCTGGGGAAAGTGCCAACAGCAATGCAAGTGACATTATCTAATTGCTAGTTACCTGTTTGTGTTCTATTTTTTCTTAAATGTTTGCTTTTCATGTTGAGAATGTTTTTTGTGTTCCTTCAATTCTGCAGATTATACATAAGGAATGATAGCGACCGCAGGGGAGGAGGGAGAGGAAATGTACTTTATCTATTTTTTTCTAAAGGATGGGTCTCTCAACTATTGCTGCAAATTTTCGTTATGCAAGTATTAATATGTCAATTATATAGCTCCTACCATGAGAGTACAGCTTTGGCCGCTTGGGTTTAACAATAGGTCTGTCAATATCCTATGTAGGCCCCTTCTGGGAATCTGAAATAATCCCTTCAGTGCTAAAGTGCTTAGACAGAATTATATTGCTTACATTTAATGATCTTCTAAGGCCTGTGTACTATTTACCACTATCCACTTAGTTATACTGCTGAAGTCTTATAGATCACTATATTATGTATGCACATAAGTGTGGCTCTTAGGGCCACCTCCTCAGTTAAAAGTTCCTGCTTATATCCTTAAGAGTTTAGTTCCCTATAGGGGGAGGAGGTCGTGCCGTCAGTGGCCAGGATGGCGTGACTATTCTCTCCCTATATTTGTACCTACTTGTATGGTAATTGTTCCCAGTATCTTAGATCTTAGAGCTTATAATCTACACCTCTGGTACTTCTGTTAATTCCCTTACCCCTTGATAGCAGGACATTCAGAAACATATTATTGTGCACAACCCTACCCCCAAGTGGACAAGACTTATTTAATGTTACCAGCTTGATCTATCACTGATATTCTAATGCAGTATTCCTATGGGCACTGTACTAAGTGACTGATTGTACCCTTCTTTGGTCACTGAGGTTGGGCCTCTTTTCCTACTATTTGTACTGTATGCGCTTACTTTAGCTTTGGAAATTTCCTTTCTCTTGATAGTCTTATATTCTATGAGTGAATCACGCTTCCCATATGTATTGCACCTTTTGTTTCACATAGCCACAGTTCTCAGGTGATAGCGCGCTCCTCCTTACATTATATTAAACTACAAAAATGTCATACTCTAGTTACTTAGCAGGCAAGGCTCTAGTTATGTTTCTTTAATATGATGTTATAATACCCTGATATATACATCTTAAGACTTATAAGCTTATAAAATAGAGGTTCCCATATGGAGATCCAAAAGTGGTCTCTCTTCTTAGAAGCAGCCTTCTGTCTACGGTTATGAGCGCATAACTGGGGTCCAAGAGTGGCCTCTTCTGTTATTCAGAGGGCTTACAGAATATTTGGCATTATACTTATACACTATACTTTGAATTATTCTTTTTGGAAATGTACTTTGTTTTTATATAGAACTTATACGATATCTGTATTTCGTCATCATTGTTTCACTTTTTATATTTGTTGTATGCCTACTCAGAACCTCAATAAAAATAAAAATATTTATAAAAAAAAAAAAAAAAAAAAAACTAATATCTAATGGAAAAACCTTGCCACAATGTGATAATTGCAGAGTTGAGAACATTTGTACCTGTTCCTCATCACAACCATGAGCTGTAAGTGACCTATTGTGTAACCATTCACCTCTTGGCACGTAGAAGTTCACACTAACATATGCAAAAAAGAAAAAAATGAAAGCACATCTGTTTTCTCGTTCACATCTGTTAGTTTGCCAATTGCCATTGCAACTTTTGTTCTATGAGACTACTTTTCCATAACAAGAGAGATATGTAACTATTTTTATAATTACAAACATTTACATAAATTGTTCTGCAATTGTGTCTCTGAAATGTTGCAGTTGTAATGATTGTTTTCCTCATTGCCAGTGGTTCCCATTTATTCGGCACCTCATGCAACTCTAGATGTTAATGGCAGAAAGGCTCGGAAATGAAATTGTGGAAATTATAGTTAAAGTGATGCTGAATTTTTGAACATGGTCTTGACTTTACAACAAGAATCATTGGCAACCTTACATGCATCTTTTAATCTAGTCCAATGTATAGGATGCCAGTTATGTCTTCTACATCAGACAAAAAAATGGAGAATCTTTTTTAAGCTTTCCTTTACGCTGAGGGGGTTAAATATGTTTTAACCCCTTGAGTGCTAACGACGGCTCTGAGCCATCACAGTTTTTCATTCTGGTGCTAATGACGGCTCAGAGCCATCACTAGCACTCTCCCACCTTGAGGGAGATCTGGGGGCTCCCTCCCGCTCCTAACTTGGCGATCGGGCCTGCATAGCGACAGGCATCTCCGGGGCTTCATGTTATGCTCAGTGACGTAACGCGCAATAACGTGATGACGTCACCGTGCAACTTTATATATACTTAACAATGTTAAGTATAGGAGCAGGGGGCATGCTGCTTGAAGCCTGTATCTCAGGCATCTAAGCAGCTACAGACCCCATTGGAAAGGTAATCTAACCTTTCCAACAGTGTAAGTCATGGGGGTCTGGGAAAAAAAAAAAGTTAAAAAAAATTTGTTCAAAAAATAAAAAAATAAAAAAAAACTTTAAAAAATCTTAGCACCCATTTGGGAAAGTGCTTAGCACTCAAAGGGTTAAAATATTTGGGCCTAATTGCCCATAGTGCTTAAAGCAGAGAGGGTGTATTTGGAAGCAACAACATATGAGGGGTGATAAATTACTAATAAAGACAAAGTTTACAGTATATCATCAATGGCCACTCCCATTCCAATCCATTAGACTTTGCCATGAAAAACTTTTTGATTAAGCTCATATGATTTATAGCTTTATGGCATTCCCATCCATTCCATGTGTAACTGCTTGAATTAGTTAAATAGCCCATATAGGGCCAGATTACAAGTGGAGTGGTACTTATCGCTTCTGTCCGATCGCTAACTCAGCTAAAAGTAAGCTTTGTGCGCACGCCAGGAAGCGTTTGTATTACAAGTTGAAAGTAAACAGTTTTATCTCGCGTGCTAACCCGATGTGCACAAAAAGCCGAACTTAGAATATCGTGCAAGACATGAAAATATTAATATGTTCTTACATAGCAGAATATGTTCTATTTATTCATAAGTACATATTACTACTTATATCTGATGGTATTTTGGTTCAATATACTGTATATCTGTACCTATGTGTGTATATACATGATTATATATAGGTATATATATATATATATATATATATATATATGAATATCTATTTAGAAATACATAGAACATATTCCCCTATGTGAAGAACATTAGAATGTTAAATATTTACAGTAAATACACGGTATAATACTTTATTAGATATGAATATTGCATAAATATCCTTTAACATCTTTTCATCTACTTGACTGTAAAGGGCTCCAATGCACTTATAGATATATATATATATATATATATATATATATATATATATATATATATATTTATTTATTTGTTTATATTTATTTGTTTATATGTGTATATATGTCTGTAAATGAACATATATACAGTGTTTATATATATATATATATATATATATATATATATAGTATGTATAGTATAGTATGTAACTATGTTAAAACCCTTTGCCTGCCTTTTTTTAACACCTGAGACCTTATATCTTTGAGCCCTTATATCTTTTTTGTGCAATTTTTTTTAAATATTTTTATTAGATGGTGTTATTATGAGTGTAACTGTACTTTGTAATGTATTTTTTATGTGTTTTGTGTACTTTTTTTGTTTCACAAAATAGTTAACCAGAGCTCTGAGTACACAGTACTCATTCTTGCATAAATTGCGCTCAAGCGATTGTGTTTACTTTTAACTTATAATATAAACAGTTTCACTTGCGCGCAACTGTTAACGTGCCACTCTGACCCATAATGTGTGTGATATTACCCAATTATCTGGTTTTCTTACATTCTGACTGGGTAAACACATGTACAAGTTGTATAGTTTAAACATTTACTTTAAGCTATATTTTTAACATTTTATTAAAGCAGGAAACAACTGTGTTTAATAAATTGAGCATGCACACATATGCTCTATATATTGCATGTAAAATAAGCTACAATGTTTTGGAATATTATTGGTTGCGGTTAAAGGATAGATGGGTTTTCTACAGTTGACTAATTTGGTGATATAGAACAAACATACACACTGTTTATACTGTAAATAGATTGTATAAAAAGTATTAGATAATATCATATATCTGCTGTTCCCCATACATAATAAATGTAGTGATTCACTGCTATAATATTTCCTAAATAAACTTTTTGGGATGCTATACTTGTATATGTAACAAAGCTGACCAAATGAAAATATTATTTAGTAGTTTCCTATTTAAGTTCTTTTGAGTTCTTCCAGCTGTAAATATCATATTTTGTAATGCAAAACATTAACAAATATAGGGGTGAAGAGGAAGGCTGTGATATTTTAATTTCAATCTATTTGATTTTTTTTTGATTTAATCATAAAATGTTAATTTTCTTTTATGTTTCAAATGTAATTAATGGGTAATGAAAAGATTGTATTTGTAGGTTAAGGCCTAACAATCCTAATCTTGTGTTTTGAACCTACAACATCATAATAATTTGTTTCCACTGTTAAACACAGCTGCCTGCCAGGCGTGAGAGCATTATCCTTTCTGTGTTTGGAGTAAGTGCAGGAAGGTACCTGACTGTAGCTTATATGCAGTGATCCTGTTGCATGACACAATTGGTGGATGTCTGTACCTGGACACCAGTTCTTCCTCTTTCCCACTGTCTTAGAGGAAATCCTTCAGTCTTCAGCCACAGTCAGCTCTCACTGGATAGGGCCTGTCAGTCACCCTGAGCAAGCAAGTTTGGGGTGATTTCTAATGACCACAGCTTCTTACATAGTGGAAAGCAGGCTCGCATGTGCAAACCTGCCCCGCAAGGGCTCCAAAGCAGGTTGTACTGCTTAATACAGGGAGCCCATAATGTTTGTATATAAACATGTGTGGAATATTTACCTGCAGTTACATTAAGGATCCTAGATTCCCAATACTAATGAGTTATATCTTTTCTTGCAGGGTTCTTCTGGGGCCTTATTTAACTTCTTTGTTTTGTACACTTGTGCCACAATTCTTGAGTATATAGATGAAAGTAGCATTTCCATATAAGCTACAGTGTCTAAATCAGCCTAACATCTAGTCTTATAATTTAAAATCAAAATGAGGTTCGTTTCTAGAAATGTGGGTGGCATATTACATATGCATTAATGTTGTTGTCAATGTTTTTGGCTTCTGATACTTATGATATGAGAATCCAGTTATTGTACTTGATCCTGTATCAATATGTTGTCTAAACGATGTGCCTACTGTAAGCATATTCTGAACCTCCAAATATATATATTTTTAAAAAGATGTGTGTAATAATAAAAAAAAATGTATCTATGGGATTAAGCCTTAATTCTAATGTACCTTGCTGTAGATGTATGTAAATAACTGCTTTACTCATCATATATAATTTACCCAACAGAATATGAGGAAAAATCCATTAAAGGGCCATAATACCCAAATGTTTAAACACTTGAAAGTGATGCAGCATAGCTGTAAAAAGCTGATTAGAAAATATCACCTGAACATCTCTATGTAAAAAAGAAAGATATTTTACCTCAAAATTTCCTCAGTAGCCACATCCCATTGTAAAGGATTTCTAAGCAGCATATTAGTGTGTCTGTCCTGGGACATCTGAAGGGATGAGCATCGTGCACTCTCATCTTCTTTCACCAATCAGGTAAAGGAAGCTTACTATGAAATCTCATGAGAGTTAAGTCAAATCTCATGAGATCACAGTAAGAGTTCATGACCTCAGCACTGCTGATGCTGATTGGCTGCTGTTAATTTCTTCATTTTTTTTAATTTTTTTACCTGCAGCTGGGAGCAGCTGAGTATAACTTTTTACACAGAACTTACTTTGGTGAGCTGAGGAAATTGTGAGGTAAAATATCTTCCTTTTTTACATAGAGATACTCAGGTGATATTTTCCTGTCAGCTTTTTACAGTTATACTGCATCAGTTTCAAGTGATTTAGCATATGAGTATTATGTCCCTTTAAGCTTTTTCAGCCTCTCCAGCCATACCATTTCCTACAATATTCTATGCAGCCCTCTGACTAAAGATTGAAGAGCTGTTTATGGTTTACTTAAGAGACACTAAACCCCAACATTTTCTATTATGATTCAAGTAGAGAATTCATTTTTAAACAACATTCCAATTTACTTCCAGTATCTAATTTGCTTCATTCTTTAGATATCCTTTGTTAAAGAAATAGCAGTGCACACGGGTGACACAATCACACGAGGCATCTATGTGCAGCCACCAGTCAGTAGCTACTGAGCCTATCTAGATATGCTTTTCAGCAAAGGATATCAAGAGAAAGAAGCAAATTAGAGAATAGAAGTAAATTAGAAAGTTGTTTAAAATCGCATGAACTTTCTAAATCATGAAAAAAAATTGTGTGTTTCATGTCCCTTTAATGGCCTCCATAGAAAACTATAGGACCTGGTGAGACTGTAAAGGTTAATGAAGTTTAAAAAGCTTTTTATGAGTCTACCCAACAGCTTTTGAGGAGAATTGTTAGAAAATTCTTTATTGCGCAATAAAGACATTTCCGTGCTCCCATGTTTATACACTATGATGGTGTGATTAGAAGTCACATGTTAAAAACATAGCCTACCACTGACTAATAGCTTTTCTGGCCCTAGTTAGAATAGCCAGAAACAACAGCTGCTATACGTGCACTGCAGTTTTCCTGCCTGTGATTTATCTTCAATTTGACATTTTAAATACATTATGTAATAAAGTTCATTTGGTATTTGAATAGCTTGTTTGACCATTTATATAGCACTAGTCATATTGTTCATAGCTACCCCTTTTTATATGATTTAGCCAACGATATTGATACATTAATATCAAATTAGATGTATGGGTATGTACTTTAAAGGGACATGCCATTTTTTTCTGTAAAAAATGTGCTTTGCCTACAATTCCCTAGAGCAGTGCTTTCCAAACTGTGTGTCGTGACACGTTAGTGTGTCGGCAGGAGTGTGTAGGTGTGTCCCTGCTTCAGCACTAATTTATTTTAATTTTAAATTTTTGTAAAAAAAACATTTTTGGTTTCCGACATTCTGCCTGCCTGCTACGCATATCACGTGGTTGACACGTGATTGATACCTAGTGGGTCACAGATCATCTTAACCTATTGGCACAGCTCAATGGGAAGTGAAACTATTCCCATTGGTGGCTTTGGCGGCACATTGGCTCCTAACTGCACCTGTAGTCTCTTCAATCGGCTCGTGACTGCACAAGTAGTCAGTGAGTGGGACAGCAGTGTGTTTGCAGCACGGGCAGTAGTCAATTGGACTCGCAGAGCTCTGAGGGTAGCAGCTTAAACGCTGAGATAAAGTCAGAAGTCAAAGTGGGTTTTTTTTTGCAGCTAGCTCCCAGTAGTGCATTGCTGTTCCTGCTCTGGATATATGGATAGGAAGTGGAAGCTTTAAAATGCTTGATGATAATATGCACGTGTCTTTATCTAATATTCCACCAAATATTCAGAAACTGTAATAATCCCATCAACCTAATACATCCCGTTAAAAAAAGGAGCTATTGGTGTTATTAAACTTTTTTTTTAATTCTTGCACATACATGCTGTTACTTGTAAATATATTTTGTTATTATATAATTTATGTTTGTGTCTGTATCTCTTAAAAGTTTAACCTCCTGTTTGCTAGTACAACTGAATTACTGTGTCGCAAAATGATGTAGGTCTAAAAAAGTGTGTCACCAACATGAAAAGTTTGGAAAGCTCTGCCCTAGAGAGTACAAGAAGCAAAATCTGTAAGTTCTTTTTTCAAAATCCTGCAAGTTGCCTTAACCAGCTGTTGAGTTTGCAGCATTTGTAGGTTAGCAAATGTGCTGTTTATCTAGCCACTCTAGGGTGCGTAGGATAAGCTCACAAGTTTTTCTTTAAATTTCCTAATTATAAGGTTGATCAGAATCCTTTAGAAAAACATATCTAATGATTAACATAAAACACCATTAAAGTCTTCAGGAAATTTTGTAGCTAAATCATTTATGTTTTTCTAAAGGGATAGTGACATCAACATTTCTATTTCTTAAACAGGTAAAGCACACTAGTAAAAGTGATGTTTTCTTTTACAGTAAAATGCTGCTTTTCAAACTGATAATTGTTGCCCTTAGACCACCCTTGTTAAAAAGCATTTGTAATTTGCAGATGGGCACACCTGGTGAGTTCTGGTATTCTATATGGCGGTTGTGTGAATCTTAGCTGATCACTGCCTGATACTATAATTAGCTGCACTGGACAACCTGCTCATTCTTCTAACTTATAGTAATTAAAGGGACATGAAACCAAAAAAAAATCTTTCATGATTTAGAAAGAGCATACAATTTTAAACAACTTTCTAATTTACTTCTATTATCTAATTTGCCTAATTCTCTTGATATACTTTGCTGAAAAGCATATCTAGATAGGCTCAGTAGCTGCTGATTGTGTGTTGCTATTTCTTCAACGAAGGATATCTAAGGAATGAAGCAAATTAGATAATACAAGTAAAGTAAGTGGAATGCTGTTTAAATTGTATTTTCTACTTGAATCATGAAAGAAATTTTTTGGGTTTAGTGTCCCTTTAATACTTGTAATAAGATAATTGATTGGATCATTAAAGGGACATTTTTTCTTCAACGATTCAGATAGAACATGCAATTTTAAGCAACTTTCGAATGTACTCCTCTTATCAAATTGTCTTCGTTCTCTTGGTATCTTTATTTGAAAATCAGGAATTAAGCTTTTGAGCCGGCCCATTTTTGGTTCAGAATCTGGGTTGCGCTTGCTGATTGTCATTGGTTCATCCAATGTGTTCAGCTAAGTTCCTGTAGTGCAATGCTGCTCCTTTAACAAAGAATACCAAAGTATTGAAGTTTTCTAATTGAAGTAAACTAAAGAGTGGTTTAAAATTGTATTCACTATCTGAATCATGAAAGAAAAATGTTGGGTTTCATATCCCTTTAAGTACAAAAGTTTTGTCCCCACTTTGTATGTTCCCCACAATTTATGATAAAAAAAATTAATAACCATATACATCTGCAAAGAGTAAAGTAATTTTATGAAACTTTGCCTTTAAACTAATGCAAAGCATAGTCTTTATTGGTTTTCCAGTCATTTAAAGGGATATTAAAGTCAATGTTGTTAGCATAATTTGTTAGCATAATTTGCAGTCCAGCAGGAATAAGCCAATTGAAAATCCTGATGGGTATGTTTATCTCCTTTGATTGCGGACCAGTTAGTACTAGCTTTGAGTTTGTACATTGATTTAACAACCACTGTGTAGTATGTAGCCAAGGCAAACTGTATACAATGTCAGCTCAGACTTCACTATGAATTTAAACAAGCATAATTTTCAAAGGTATTATACAGCAGGAGTAAGAAAAACAAATTAGAAATGTATATTACATTCTTGTTATAATGTCATCCATTTAACATCTGATGAGGGATTACATTTTGAGTTGTATGCCCCTTTAAGTTGTATCTGTTAATAAGTATGTTTTTCAAAGGGAAGCAAAAAACTTACCCAAGTTGAAAGGAAGCAATCAGGAAAATATGGTTCTTGTTCGTCAATAGGTTCCATTCATCAAGCAATGAATTCCATACTTGTTAATGTCAAATGTCCCTGCATGTAACGTCAGGTTCAACTTTTCACCTTTCTGCGATTTTTAGTACATAGAAGACTTTACCAACGGGAGTTAAAAGTGATGGTAATGAACTCAGCCTTCAGTGTTATGCTTTGGATTTTATTTAACAATGTGATTAAAGCCTGATATGATCATATTAGTTTTAATTTACCCATTTCCTTTTAACTGTTATCAGAAAATGAGAACTGCATCATCTCATTCATCTCATTAACAAGCAATTTGATAGTGTTTTCTGTTTACTATGTTTCATCGTTTTTTGTGTATTTGATCATGAAACATATAATTGTTGCTTTTATTATTTTTTTCAGACAGAAGTAGGAAAGCTGGACATAGATGAGGCAATGATATATGAGGAAGACTTTGATGGAGTCGATGATGGGAATGAAGAGGCAGAAGAAAGTGCAAAATTAAGACTTCTCCGCAAAATTGCTTTTTTTGCTTCAAAACTTAAAGAGTTTATCGGCAACATTATAACAACCGCCGGAAAAGTAGTTATAACAATTTTACTTGGCGTTACAGGTGGGTATGGTTTGTTTTATTCTGGTGAGTTCTATCCCAGCCAGCTAGATACCTAAGGGTGCCCAAAGAGTATATAATCCACTTAAAGGGACAGTTCCTTCAAAATTAAACTATCATGATTCAGAGCTTTGCCATTTTAAACAATCTGCTTTGTTCTCTTTGTTGAAAGCATACGTAAGCTCAAGAGCAGCAATACACTACAGGAAGCTTGCTGATGATTGGTGGCTGCACATATATGCGTCTTGTCATTGGCTTGCCTTATGTGTTCAGCTAGCTCTCAGTAGTTCATTGCTGCTCATTCAACAAAGAATACAAACAGAATAAAGCAAACTTGATAATAGAAGTAAACTGTACAAATGTTTAAAAATGTGGGCTTCATGTCCCTTTAATATTGTTTTATACATGCTGCATTTAGCAGCTTAGCGGCCACAGTGCGGGGGTTGAACACATAGGGGTCAATCACAATCCTCTCTAATGAACAGGAAAATCCATACGGCTAGATTACGAGTTTTGCGGTATGAGTTAAAAAGCAGCGTTATGGCTCTTTTTCACTACCGCTGGTATTACGAGTCTTGTCAGAATATCTGTACCACACACTTTTTTGGCGGTAACGCAACGTAACTACCGCAGCTTTCAAAAAGTCCTTTATCAATGGGACTTCCATAGCGCCGGTATTACGAGTTTCTTCTGTGAAAAGCACACTGGTCTAAAAGAGGCTGCTTCCGGGTGGTAAATCGCCATAGAACAAGCCACTGAGCTGTTGTTCGTTCCTGGTAGAGCGCTTCTCTCTTTGTATGCAAAAAGTGAGCGGTACAGCCTATACCGTCAAGATCCATACCGTAAACTGAAAGTCAGTAGTTATGGGTTTTACACTACAAAGCTGTAACATAAAACTCATAACTAAAGTGCTAAAAAGTACACTAACACCCATAAACTACATATTAACCCCTAAACCGAGGCCCTCCCGCATCACAAACACTAAAATAAAATTATTAACCCCTAATCTGCTGCTCTCCGCCACTAGAATAAACATATTAACCCCTAAACCGCTGCACTCCCGCATCGCAAACACTAGTTAAATATTATTAACCCTTAAGCTGCTGTCCCTAACATCGCCGCAACCGACATTACTGTTATTAACCCCTAATCTGCTGCCCTCAAAATCGCCCTAACCCTAAGTCTAACCCTAACACCCACTAACTTTAATATAATTAAAAAAAATCTAAATAAAAATTACTATCATTAACTTAATAATTCCTATTTAAAACTAAATACTTACCTGTAAAATAAACCCTAAGCTAGCTACAATATAACTAATAGTTACATTGTATCTAGCTTAGGTTTTATTTTTATTTCACAGGCAAGTTTGTATTTATTTTAACTAGGTAGAATAGTTACTAAATAGTTATTAACTATTTAATAACTACCTAGCTAAAATAAATACAAATTTACCTGTAAAATAAAACCTAACCTGAGTTACACTAACACCTAACCTTACACTACAATTAAATAAATTACATTAATTAAATACAATTAACTAAATTACAAAAAAAAAAACACTAAATTACACAAAATAAAAATAAATTATCAAATATTTATACTAATTACACCTAATATAATAGCCATATCAAAATATAAAAGCCCCCAAAATAAAAAAAAAACCCGAGCCTAAACTAAACTGCCAAGCCCGCAAAAGGCCCTTTTAAGGGCTATTGGCAGTTTAGTTTAGGCTAGGGTTTTTTTTTTGGCTATTAGATTAGGTGTAATTAGTTTAAATATTTGATCATTTATTTTTTATTTTGTGTAATTTAGTTTAAGACAGGTTAGTGTAAGACAGGTTAGGTTTTATTTTACAGGTAAATTTGTATTTATTTTTACTAGGTAGTTAGTAAATAGTTAATAACTATTTAATAACTAGTCTACCTAGTTAAAATAAATACAAACTTAGCTGTGAAATAAAAATAAAACCTAAGATAGCTACAATGTAACTATTAGTTATATTGTAGCTAGCTTAAGGTTTATTTTACAGGTAAGTGTTTAGTTTTAAATAGGAATTATTTAGGTATTAATTGTAATTTTTATGTAGATTTATTTTAATTATGTTAAAGTTAGTGGGTGTTAGGGTTCGGATTAGACTTAGGGTTAGGTTTAGGGGTTAATAACTTTAGTATAGTGGTGGCGATATTGGGGCGGCAGATTAGGGGTTAATAAGTATAATGTAGGTAGGTGGCGGTGATGTCGGGGGTGGCAGATTAGGGGTTTATTAAGTATAATGTAGGTGTCGACGATGTCGGGGGCAGTCGATTAGGGGTGTTTAGACTCGGGGGTTTATGTTAGGGTGTTAGGTGTAAACATAAATTTTCTTTCCCCATAGGAATCAATGGGGCTGCGTTACAGAGCTTTACGCTCCTTTATTGCAGGTGTCAGGCTTTTTTTCAGCCGGCTCTCCCCATTGATGTCTATTGTGGAAATCGTGCACGAGCACGTAAAACCAGCTCAAAGCAGCGCTGGTATTGGAGTGCGGTATGGAGCTCAATTTTGCTCAACGCTCACTTATTTCCTGCTAACGCCGGGTTTCTGAAAACCTGTAATAGCCGCGCTATAGGGAGGTGAGCAGCGACAATAACTTGCAAGTTAGCACAGAGCCGCTCATAACGCAAAACTCGTAATCTAGCCGATTGTTATATACAAGCAATAGCACAATAATCAAGTGCTATAATAGATTACAGCACATTCTTTTACCCTGTCATGTCTCTTTAAGTTGCAACAATATTGGGATACTAACTTAACAAAATAGCTGGGGTTTAAAGACATATTTAGACCCAATATTAAAAAAAATAAACAAGATTTATTTAAAAAAAACATGGTGTTACAATATGCAATAGAAATAGTAAACCTAATTCTTTTGTGTATGGAAAAAATACTATTTCCTTGTATAAACAACATTCATTTTGTGATATTTAGTAATATAATATAATATATGTATAAATATATACATATATATCCTTGTTTACCTTACACAAATACTGTGCATGCACAAGTGTTATCTATATAAGGTGTATTTGTGCTTTATGTTGCTTATGTTATGTTGGACAACATTATTTAGTGATATATAGTAATACAATATAGTATAATAAAAAAAAAATATATATATATAATTACACAAATACTTTGCATGCACAAGTGTTATCTATATAAGGTATATTTGTGCTTTATGTTGCTTATATTGTGTTTCTTTCTCATTATCTAGGCATGATGTTACCATCTTTGACCTCTGCTGTCTATTTCTTTGTATTTTTGGGGCTATGCACATGGTGGTCCTGTTGCCGAGTATTTGATCCGCTGATATTCAGCTGTCTATGTGTATTAATGGCCATATTCAGTGCAGGGCACTTGATTGGACTTTATATGTACCAGTTACAATTTTTTCAAGAAATCATTCCACCAAGTGATTACTATGCCAGGTGGGTCTTATCAATATTATTGTGCGATTTCAGTGTTTTGTTTACTCATTTATTGCGAGGTTGTAACTTTCCTTCATTGCTCAGTTAATTACTGTACATGTAATGAGACACATTTTTATAGGAATAATTACTGCAACCAGTTTCATATCAATTCAAGTGTTTTAGAAGCATTTGCTTTTTAGCTTATTTAAGGCTAGATTACAAGTGGTGCAGTATTATTATTTTTTTTGGCGATTGCAAAAACTCTGCTAGAGTTAAGCTTTCTGCACTAGTCAGGTTGCGTTAAAAAAAAATATTTTACTCAAGCGGTAACCCGAATAGCGCAAAAAAACTAATTTAAGTTTTCACATGCGCATGCATGTACTCCCCCATAGAAATCAATCGAGAAAAAAGTGGAAAAAACCCAAACATATATATATATATATATATATATATATGTTTTATCATGTTTTCATCTACTTAATCGCAAAGGGCTCTAATGCACTTATATATATGTCTATATGTGTACATATATATTAATGTTTTTATATGTGTATATATGACTCTAAATACATATATACACATATAAATACATCAATATATATGTACAAATATATAACATATTTATATATACTGTATATATATATATATATATATACACACACACACATATAAATACATCTTTAGCAATGTATATGTATGTGTCTCATTGTTTAAGCCATTTGCCTGCCTTTTTTATTTGCGGTAAGGATTGAAACGTAAATAGCTATTTCGCTAGTACAATCGTGATTTTGCTCAACTTGTAATATCAGCGCAATGAAAAAGGCTCACAAAAAGACGATATCGCTTGCGCAAAACAGTTTGTGCCTCACTTGTAATCTAGCCCTTAGGGCGGTGAGACAAGCACAACTTTTACACAAAAGTGAGGGTTGTTTAAAGGGCCATAATAGACAATATATTACAAGCTCTAATTTGTTAGATCATGTAATTTTACATGCCCTGCACTACTGAGTGTTTAACCTCCGCAAGAGGGTTAAACACACAGTAGAAGTACTGCTCATGACCCACAGAGCACTGCTGGTCCCGAGCTGAAACTCCCACTGATGTGATAAGCAGCACTAGTCACACATCTGGATAGAACAACTAGCGCAGCTGATTGGATCAAGGTAGAAAGTCTTAAAATTGCATGCTCTAACGAATTAGGGAATGTCATTTTTCAACTATTATGCCCTGTAATGAGCTTTTAGTAAGTTGTATCAATTATATGAGTTATATTATGTAGTTATGTACTTATTAACAAGTTAAGTGCTGTGTTTTCAAAATCACAATATATAGATTCTAGGTAACCGCATGCCTAATGGCCAAATGTTATACCAGAATCCTTTGTATTTTTGTTTTATTTTTCCTTTTCTTGTAGCATTTGTGTTTTTCTAATTAAAGACATTTTGGAAAATAAAAATTGAAAGAAATTGGCTGCAGTTTTTTTTAAAATTAGGTAAAATTTCTTGTAAAGTACCCACTGGTCTCAAAGATTTAAACCACTATTGTGTTTCTGCATTTGGCACCATCCAAAGAGACAGAACTACTTAAAAAATATGGCAGCCATGAAATTTAATTTTTAATGTCATTTAGTAGATTATGGCCAAAAGGCAAATCTTTCTCACGCGTAGTATACAGACTAAAATAAATGATATATTTTTTATAATAAACATGGCAGTAAGTTATTGTTTATAAAATAAAAGGAAGTACAGTAAATATGTATATGCTGTCTAATTACATTTAGTCATGTAAATCCCAAAAGGGTTGTGAGAAATAAATATGAAATTTTACAGGCATGCAGTGTATACACAAAGCTAAAATCTTGGTTTTAGATATGGATATAGATTTAAATATCTTGCATTTGCATCCATGTCATTAGATGGATGTCTGAAGGTGTCATTCTATTGCACCTTCCTAGGCAGTGACAGTTTGACATATTGAAAACTAAAACATTCTTAGGACTTGGTTTCTTCATAAAATGGTCCTCTCTTTGTTTTACATTATTTTGTTAAAAATATGTATATTTTCTGCAAAGCCTTTCTGACATATTCAGATTCTCTAGTGCCATCAATATTGCCTGCTTTGCATTCTTGTCATGAAGTTTGTGCTAAGCAGCAACAATGGTGAGAATAATTATCTGAAGATGTCTACCCAGACTGAAAGTAGAAATAAAAAGTATTGTATACAGCTGGGGTGCACATACTTTAGTGAGACAGATAGGGTCTACTGTTTTATGAAGTTTATCAGTGTGATCATGTGACAAGTATATGAAAATCTGAGCTTTCACATGGTATTGATATTCAAAAAAAAATATTATTTATGAGCAACATTATTATGTTTTAAATTGAGGCCATTGTAGTGGTGAAGGATAGAATTGTGCAAGTCTTGTGATCTACTGGTGAACACTTAGAGATGTACTGGCAGATACCAAACCTCTTTTGGGCCCATCTGTTGTACAATAAATAGGGCTGCACGATAAATCACATTTTAGAATTTAAGGGTTATGCTTCATTAATTCTAAACAAAGAGCTTTACCTAAGTGTGAATGGTTTCACATTAAACGCATTAATATTTGAAATTCAGTTAAATCCCTTATTCTTAGAGGGAAGCATCTTAAGTCATCCAGATTAACATACAAGTCTTCAATCCCTTATAAAGTACAAATATGGTAATTCTGTTTTCTCATAAGGTCCTACCACCACTGACGCATGACATTTGTTTGTTTTAATAAAGGGTTAATTAAAATGTCCTGTGTCTCTTATTAAAATGCATCATGGTTATAAATATAAATCACCAGGCTGCATTGTGAAAATAGTAGATATATCTGACATTCCATTTCATCATATACCATAAAACACGGTATTTTATTTTATGCTTCTCTAAGCTCTGACAAAAATTCCGTTAAACATGTGCAACCCTCCTCTTTTACAATTTCCTCTCAAAACTTCTTTATTCATTTTAGCCTTATATGTCTATTAAATACACTTGCACAATCAACACGTGCATAATAAAACGTCAATAGCCCTACTTCAATTGGCCAACCCCAAGAGCCATTTGCCAACAGCCATTTGCCAATCACAGACTCACATACGTATACAATGTGAACTCTTGCCCATGCTTAGTAAGAGCTGGTGCCTCCGAAAGTATGCAATGTGCATATAAAAAAAATCTGTGCGCAATTTGATAAAGGAAGCTAATTGGATAGTCTCTTAAAATAGAATGTTCTATCTGAATCATAAAAGTTTAATTCTGACTTTAGTGCCCCTTTAAGATATTCTGTATATACAGTATGGCTGGTTTACAATTCACTATACCAGATTTTGTTTTTACAGCTTACTGTTAATTTTCAGTTTTGTTTCTATTCTCTGTTCCCCACTCAAACATCTCTCATTAAAGGTAAGGTACACTTCCGCCTATTAAGTCATTTAGTCCTCTGTGCTCTCTGTGCTGTTCTGCAGCTAACTTGTCCTCTTTTGGAAGCTCTTTGTTCCTTTTGGCTTTGTGGGTACAATTTTCAGTTGTAATTTAACACTCTCTAGCATTTTAATGACATGGTAAGAGGCAAATTAGAATATAATCATTTTATTAATAAGACTCCTGTGTAGGAAGGATACAGTGCATTATGGGATTATTTATATAAGCTCTCTGTAGTAGTTAAGTGGTTAACAAGTATTTACAAATACTCTGTAAACAATATTGGGCTGAAAGTCACTTCAAACACCTATATTTTCTATCATGCATATGCAAATCAGCAGAAATTAAACATGGTTGGATAAAAAGATTTAGTTAACATTTTTCCAACAGCTATTTGTTATGGACAGGAAAATGCTCTTCAAGTATATAAACAAAAAAAGAAATTAAAAAATATATATATATTTTATAACCCTACTATGCCGATCAACCCACCTTTTTAACTTGTCCGCCTGCTCTGAGGCGAATACAATTGGGCTGATTGACACCCCCTGCTAGCGGCCAATTGACCGCGAATCTGCAGGGGGCGGCATTGCTCCAGCAGTTCACAAGAACTGCTGGTGCAATGATAAATGCTGGCAGCGTAAGCTGACTGCATTTATCGATGGCCAGCAATGTCCAGCGGACATGATACGCTACTTCGTATCATGTCCGCTCGCACATTGTTAAATATGCCCCTAAATCTCTAGGTGTCTAACCTAGGTATATTTCATAGTATATTTAAACATCCTTTCTACCTTCCTCCTCTCTCATTTATAGGCCTGTTTAAAGTGATGGCGCCAGCTGGCCCACACAGCTAAGAGGTGGGTGCGTCACCTCACAGCAAAACAACGTTCTGCTGTGGGCTGCCTGAGGAGCTCAGTGCGGTGAACGCTTCAAACAAATAAAGTAACTTTCAGCATGAAGTATTTTATACTTCATGACTGAAAGTCCCCTTTATTTTTTCCACTGTAAATCCTAGCATTTCACAAACGCTAGGATTTACCATCACTTTAATATGTAGATAATACTATAATAATGCATATTTTACATTTATGTAGTTTCAACCATGCCTTCTTGTTCTCTCTCATCTGCTTTATCCCATTCTGTTTGTATATGAGAAACCTGTTACTGATTAAATTGAAACTCTTATGAATAAGCAAAATACATTTCATATTAGCCCTGGTTTTTTTATTTTTTTAAATATAGTGTTTGAGATATATACACTTTACTCTGAGTGGTACCTTATGTTAGATAATGGCACTGGGTGCTCAATTATGAAAAAAGGAGGGGCCTGTCTGTGTAAACTTAATGGTAACACAGCAAGGAGCCATTTTATTGACTGCAAATAAATAAAACTCATAATAACACTGCAACAAAGTAACAAAGTGAGATATATACAGTATATATATATATATATATATATATATATATATATATATAACATTTCCGTTTCAGTATAAGCCAGAAAACGCACAATTTCAGATTCCTGCATCAAATAACAAGATAATAAGAGGAGGATATATAGAATATTTGATTTTTTGGTAAAGAAGTCAAAACATGGAAATGCTAAGATTTATATATGCACATTTGCTTTGCTTTAACCTGGTCTTAATGGCTTAAGTGAAAAAGTACCTTTCTTGCACAAATATGACATTTTAATGGTTTTATTTAGCACATAATCTTTCATGGCGTTGCAAAACTCACCTGGGATCACTTTCACTTCCTGTCAAAAAAATCTATTACGGTTTAGAAGCAGTGTACTTACAGCAAATGTTACCCCCAGGGACCACCCTCTTTGAGGAAATGTTATGACTTACATGTTCCTGTTATTGACCATATGTAATCAGCAGCACCACTTTAAATGTAAAATTGTAACATTTGATGTTTCTGTCATTTACAGCTCTATTATCAGAGCATAACACATTTAAAGTACATAAAGCATGGATATGACATTTAAAGTAAATATACTAACGTAAAACATAGATTTTAATGGCAGATAAAAACCAGAAGCTCTATTTAGACTGCCTATATATGAAGTGTAATTCATTCATTCATTCATTACAAATTAATTAATTCTTAGAACAGGCTTATGCATAGCCCAAAAATGTATAAATTCCCTTAAAGGGGTTGTCTTTATTATCTCTATTGGAAATTTGTTCTTTCTGTAATAAAGTGTTTACACAAATTGTTCCTGCGCCTGCTACCCTCCAGCTTAAGATAATTTCCCCATATTTTGTTATTTCTTTTTTTTATATATAATAATTTTATGCTCACAGATAACTTTTCTGGTGCAAGTATTTATTTTTGTATGTTTTAGTATTATATTAGATTTGAGGCAATAGTAAGCATTAATATATTGTCAAAACTAGCTATCACACCCTATGCCCCCAAATTATAATTTCATGTCCGTTTATATGTATTTTATATATAATATCTATAGTTAGATGCTTTATTTTTAATTATTTTCTGCAAATTGTTCTGGGAAGGTGATTTATTGTTAAATGTGAAACCATAAGGTGTTTTGCTTTGCCTTAAATACCAGTTCTAATAAAGATTTCTTAACAAAAAAAAATAAAAAATCTTTAGAAGCTCCCAGAAAAGGTCATCCTCAGTGTGAAACTCTCTCTATATACGGTAATATCTCAACTTTTGAAAATGTGTTGGAGTCTCATCAATTTTTTATCTTTCATTAAAGGGACACTGAACCCAATTTTTTTCTTTCGTGATTCAGATAAAGCATGAAATTTTAAGCAACTTTCTAATTTACTCCTATTATTAATTTTTCTTTGTTCTCCTGCTATCTTTATTTGAAAATGAAGGCATCTAAGTTTTTTATTGGCTCAGAACTCTGGACAGCACTTTTTATTGGTGGATGAATTTATCCACCAATCAGCAAGAACAACCCAGGTTGTTCACCAAAAATGGGCCGGCATCTAAACTTACATTCTTGCATTTCAAATAAAGATACCAAGAGAATGAAGAAAATTTGATAATAGGAGTAAATTAGAAAGTTGCTTAAAATGTCATGCTCTATCTGAATCACGAAAGAAAAATTTTGGGTTCAGTGTCCCTTTAACATATTTAATTAACAAAGCCAAAAAATATATAATCACTCAGAATTCTATACAAAGCAAAAACGTAGCAGCAAACTCTAAAATAAATATGAGAAACCATGTTTCTGCTACTATTTTAAAAGAAAAAAAGTCATTTCCTATGCAACTATAATGAGTATACAGGGCAGGACTGGGAAATCAGACCAGCCCTGGAACTTTTTGAAGCATGCGCAGGTTGTAGTGGATGCTGCTATGACTGGGCACTAAACCATTGATTTACAATATATAGGGGGTCTCTGGATTACAGACAGGCTGGTGTTCTATAGTTACAGTTTAAAAAAGCTCTTGCAAAACAATTCCATAACTACCTTCCAAATTACTTGTTAGTTGTAAATGCTTTATACTATACATTATTTATAATATTAAAAAGAAAGAACAGTGGTAGAAATATGTAATGAGCATATGAATTGAGGGTGTCCCCTACTGGGACTCTTTAAAAAATGCAGCAACTATACTGAATGCTCAAGAGACATCCATTTCATTGTATTTGCTGGTTTATACAATTATACTAATGTGTGCTCACCTATTTATTTAGGTTTTTATTGTCAATGTAGCTGATTATTTTTTATTTTTTTTATAGAAATATTATAACCATGATCTAATTGTGAAGGAGAGAAATGCACGTGAATATTGGAAACAAATTTAAATTGATATGCTTTAATGTATAGCTTGCAGATCTTGTAAAAACTACAGAAAAAAATAAATAGAAAGCAGAATATATACATTCTATCATTTGCCAAAACTAGTTTATATCATCTCAAATTAACAGTGTATATCTTAATCAGCTGCAACTTTACGTGAAATTTCTATGATTTTTCTATTTTTCTATAATTTAATAATATATATATTGGCACTAATCAAATTCTCTAAATATGATGCATCACAGTGGGTAATTATGAAAATAATTTACTACAACTAGGTGCCAATATTACTGTTAATATGCCATAAAGATGTGGGAGATGGTACTGCATTCTTGTTCAAGCACTATTGCTGAGTTTGGGAAACGGTATGTAACATCTTAATAGTGTTTCATAAACTTGATTCTGCATATCACTGTTCATCAGATATTGCATGTTTCTTTAGTTATTTAAATGTAAGATAATGTATAAAAGGGTCAGTTAAACTGCGTTAGATTCTGCTTAAATGAAGGCTCTAAATCAAAAGTAAGTAGAGAATAAATCTCTCACATCCTGAACTGATAAAAAAGCATTCTGCTTGGCATTAAAACAAAGCTTTTTGTAGAGTGTTTTCCATGGGTTGATTATTTGTTCATTGCTTTACAATTTATCATTGCAAACCTTCTAGTGCTTAAAAAAAAACCAAAATGCATAGAGCGTTTAGGCAAATACATATACAATAAGCCACCTTTTAAGTCCTCAATATATTTTTATCACTAGCTTCTTTCCAGTGTATAACTGATTTTTTTTTTAAAAATTGCTGTATATAAATAAATCAATTAATTAATTTAACTAATTTAAAAAGATAATAAAATTGACATTGTTACAAAATAAAGAAAAAGATGAAAAACTAAAAAGACATATTATAACTATTCCAATGTTGAACAGATACCAGTTGCACATATGGAAAAACTGTTCCTATAGCACTGCACATTCTGCCTTTTGCTATTGTATTTCACCCCCCTTTTAACAATAGAAGCTGCAAGATTATATTTAATGTAATGCACCCACAATAGTTCCATAAATATGTTTTGAGAATTTAGAACCCATTTATTTAAATTCAAAAGGTTAGCAAGCTAAATATATCTGTTTATCTTTCAATTTAATTAATTAGATGTTTCCTGTTAAACTAGTTGGCAATAAATAACAATATTTTTACAATTTTCTTTTTTTTTTTTGGAACATGATACAACACTACACTTCTGAGCTTAATTGGTTAGGATAACAGCAAATATATATTCCTGGTAGGACTAATGGAGTACAGTAGTCGCAGCCAGCTGGAATGTATTGTGGGAACCTGTTCTTTAGCAGGACATTTTTTACAGTACACCAAGTAATACTGAAATAACCTTGATTTATATTACCTTGGAAGGAACTCTTAATTCTAGTTACTTCTCATTGAAAGAATGTGCAGAAGTTGTGTATCGTTCAATTAGCAAATCAAATCAGCTTCATTATTTTAAATGGTAAAGTAAATGCTTGTATCATTTAGTTTTATAAATAAAGTTTAGATTATGTTGATATTAAAATTATAGGAATCTTGAAAGAAGTGATGGTAATAAGTATGTTAGATACAATGAAAAACTGTCTTGTGCTTTCTAAGTATTCCCATCATTTCAATACAAATATTCTCAAAATTGGGTTTGAAATTAAACAGAACAATACATCCACTATAAATCTCCAAAGTAATGTACCAAATGATAGTTTAGGTGAACGAGTAGTTAATAAGTATAGGTGTAGTACTAAGCAATAAGAAATAATCTGTTTTCATTGGGGATTCCAATGTAAAAAGTATCCCTTCCCTAATATGTTATGGAAATATTGGTAACTGTATCTAATAAAAACAAAACAAATTACAAATAGCCAGTTGCTCTATATATATATAAACATAAAATGAATGCATGTGCAAAATTATTCATTATACAGAATAAACAACCCAAGAATGAATAAAACACTATCTCTTGTAAGACTAATATCCAGTGTAAACATTAGCTGAATCTCACAAGAGAAGAAAATAGAAAGATATCTAATAATATGTCTCCATAACATTCTGTAAAACAGATAAGAGTAATGCCGATGCAATCAAGAGGAACAGTGATTGGTTAAAGGAACAGTCAAGTCCAAAAAAACTTTCATGCTTCAAATAGGGCATGTTATTTTAAACATCTTTCCAATTTACTTTTAGCACCAATTTTGCTTTGTTCTCTTGATATTCTTAGTTGAAAGCTAAACCTAGGAAGGCTCATATGATAATTTCTAAGCCCTTGAAGGCCGCCTCTTATCACATGCTTTTTTATTTGCTTTTCACAACAGAGGAGAGCTAGTTCATGTGAGGGATATAGATAACATTGTGATCACGCTTGTGGCAGACACTGCACTAATTGGCTAAAAAAAAAAGTGAATAGATAATAAATGAAATGTCATGTGATCAGGGGGCTGTCAGAAGATGCTCAGATACAAGGTATTTACAGAATTAAAAAGTATATTTATATAACTCTGTTGGTTATGCAAAACTGGGGAATGGGTAATAAAGGGATTATCTATCTTTTTAAACAAAACAAATTCTGGTGTTGACTGTTCCTTTAAATATTTCTTAACAAACAAGACATAAGAAAATAAAATATATAATATTGAAATACTGGAAATACCAATAAGCAAGGGAGAATGATCATGGCCATACTGTTATGGACAACCTATGGTTGTCAAGGATTCATTATTCCCAAGTTCTGGAAAATATACATTTGACAGCTATAAATTCAGCAACTAATTCTGTCATATGGTAGAAAGAAAAACTGTATTTTGTTAAGAATTTGTTTTTCTCTCATAACACCCTACTTTCTGTGTAACTCTTGATGTTTATGCAAATTGATGCTGGTATTTTAACATTTTGGTGCAGCTGTGGCACACACAAACACACACACACATACTGTACATTAGCACACACACAACACACACATTAGCACACACTATTACACACACATTAGCGCACATACACATATATAAACACACATACACACATACATTAGCACACACAAACACACACACATACTGTACATTAACACACACATTAGCACACACTAGTACACACACATTAGCGCACATACACATATATAAACACACATACACACATGCACACATACATTACCACACACACAACACACACATTAGTGCACATACACATATATACACACACACATATACTGTATATATATATATATATATATATATATATATATATATATATATATACACACACACAAACACACGCACACATACTGTACATTAGCACACACACAACACACACACACATTACCACAAACTAGTACACACACATTAGCGCACATAAACACACATATATATATATATATATATATATATATATATATATATACACACACACAGTACACACGCACATATACTGTACATTAGCACACACACAACACACACATACATTAGCACACACTAGTACACACACATTAGCGCACATACACATATATACACACACATATACACACATGCACACATACATTAGCACACACACAACATACACACATTAGTGCACATACACATATATACACACATACTGTGTATATATATATATATATATATATATATATATATATATATATATATATATATAGGTAGATAGAGAGCACTCTCACTTGCAAATCTTGATGCCAGGGTGCCAGCAGTTAAGTATACACGGTGAAGGAAGGCACTCACTGGTCTTTAATTCAAAAGAGAACTTTTAATAAGCGTGACGTTTCGGGGACACACTCCCCTTCCTCAGAAGGGTCTGAGGAAGGGGAGTGTGTCCCCGAAACGTCACGCTTATTAAAAGTTTTCTTTTGAATTAAAGACCAGTGAGTGCCTTCCTTCACCGTGTATATATATATATATATATATATATATATATTCACACACACACACAAACACAAGCGCACATACTGTACATTAGCACACACACAACACACACACACATTACCACAAACTAGTACACACACATTAGCGCACATACACATGTATATATATATATATATATATATATATATATATATATATATATATATATATATATACACACACACACGCACACATACTGTACATTAGCACACACACAACACACACACACATTAGCACACATACACATATATACACACATATACACACACGCAGACATACATTAGCACACACACAACATACACACATTAGTGCACATACACATATATACATACATACTGTATATATATATATATTCACAAACAGAAGCGCACATACTGTACATTAGCACACACACAACACACACACCCACATTACCACAAACTAGTACACACACATTAGCGCACATACACATATATGCACACACACACACACACACAACACACACACATTAGTGCACATACACATATACACAGACATACACGCATGTATATGTATATATATATATATATATATATATATATATATCAATATATATACACACACACACATAAACACACCCACACACAAAAGTGCAAATGAATGTGAGTTAGCGGCTAATACGATGCAGATGTGTAGACAGGCGATATATAAGCTTACTAGTAGGCATGTGGTTTGATGAAGCAGCAGCAGTTTTAAAGAATAACATTTTAAGATAAAATAATTAGGTGTGTGAAGCATGATGTGGCTATATCACATGGTGCAGATCCCCATGTTTGGATAATAAAGGGATTTTTATGCTGACACTTCATTGCTGTTTTTGTATATCACATGGTGCAGACAGCTCTGCATCTCACTTTACTTTACTGTACCCACTAATCGTATGTCATTCCTTTCTTTTCCTGTTGCTCCTTCCTCATTTTCCCATTCCTGTAAACTGTAAGCCTTGCTTTTTTTTCATTCCTTAGATTGACGGCTTATTTTATCTAATTACTATATACAACTTAAATTTCAAACATTGGAAACAAATATCTATAGTTTCTGAGATTGTGTAAAATGCTTTCTATAGTGCTATATAACAATTTCGATAGGGCTGTTTAGCTGCAAGACAATGACAAGTTGGTATGAAGAATTCATCAGTTTATAAACTATACTAAGGGAAATACACATGATACTTCTTTGCGAAGGACAATAGTCAGATGTGACAAGTAACTTAGCAGGTAATGGGCCACCATGTACTGAAAGCAGATGACAAGCCAGTAGGTACTATATAAAGGCAACAGGCCAGGAGGTATACGAGACAAGTAGCAGGTCAGTTGGTACAATAGACAGGTTGCAGCCCAGATGGTAAAGTACAACCGGTACAGTAAGCAGGTAGCAGATCAGTAGGTATAGTAGGCAGGTAGCATGTCTGCAAGTTCAGAAGGTAGGTAGTAGGTCAGTAGGTATAGTAGGCAGGTAGCATGTCTGCAAGTACAGAAGGTAGGTAGTAGGTCAGTAGGTAGAGTAGGCAGGTAGCATGTCTGCAAGTTCAGAAGGTAGGTAGTAGGTCAGTAGGTACAGTAGGCAGGTAGCATGTCTGCAAGTACAGAAGGTAGGTAGTAGGTCAGTAGGTACAGTAGGCAGGTAGCATTTTTGCAAGTACAGAAGGTAGGTAGTAGGTCAGTAGGTACAGTAGGCAGGTAGCATGTCTGCAAGTTCAGAAGGTAGGTAGTAGTGTAGGTACAGTAGGCAGGTAGCATGTCTGCAAGTACAGAAGGTAGGTAGTAGGTCAGTAGGTATAGTAGGCAGGTAGCATGTCTGCAAGTACAGAAGGTAGGTAGTAGGTCAGTAGGTATAGTAGGCAGGTAGCATGTCTGCAAGTACAGAAGGTAGGTAGTAGGTCAGTAGGTACAGTAGGCAGGTAGCATGTCTGCAAGTACAGAAGGTAGGTAGTAGGTCAGTAGGTATAGTAGGCAGGTAGCATGTCTGCAAGTACAGAAGGTAGGTAGTAGGTCAGTAGGTACCGTAGGCAGGTAGCATGTCTGCAAGTACAGAAGGTAGGTAGTAGGTCAGTAGGTATAGAAGGCAGGTAGCATGTCTGCAAGTACAGAAGATAGGTAGTATATCAGTAGATACAGTAGGCAGGTAACATGTCTGCAAGTACAGAAGGTAGGTAGTAGGTCCAGTAGGCAGGTAGAAGGTCTAAATGTACAGTAAGTATGTAGTAGGTCTAAAGTTACTGTAAGTAGGTCAGTAGGTAAAGTATGCAGGTAGGAGGTCTAAAGGTACAGTAAGTAGGTATGTAGTAGGTCTAAAGGTACTGTAAGTAGGTCAGTAGGTACAGTATGCAGGTAGCAGGTCTAAAGGTACAGTAAGTAGGTATGTAGTAGGTCTAAAGGTACTGTAAGTAGGTCAGTAGGTACAGTATGCAGGTAGCAGGTCTAAATGTACAGTAAGTAGGTATGTAGTAGGTCTAAATGTACTGTAAGTAGGTCAGTAGGTACTGTATGCAGGTAGCAGGTCTAAAGGTACTGTAAGTAGGTTAGTAGGTACAGTATGCAGGTAGCAGGTCTAAAGGTACAGTAAGTAAGTATGTAGTAGGTCTAAAGGTACTGTAAGTAGGTCAGTAGTACAGTATGCAGGTAGCAGGTCTAAAGGTACAGTAAGTAGGTATGTAGTAGGTCTAAAGGTACTGTAAGTAGGTCAGTAGGTACAGTATGCAGGTAGCAGGTCTAAAGGTACAGTAAGTAGGTATGTAGTAGGTCTAAATGTACTGTAAGTAGGTCAGTAGGTACAGTATGCAGGTAGCAGGTCTAAAGGTACTGTAAGTAGGTCAGTAGGTACAGTATGCAAGTAGCAGGTCTAAAGGTACAGTAAGTAGGTAGCCCGTCAGCAGTTATGTTGAACTATATTTGTTTATAGCTATATATGTATTTGTATTACAAGTCTAAAGTTATTTTTCATCGATTGAGCAGTAGTCTAGGGTGCACTAATATCTGCATGTCCGATAGCACAGGTGTGCTATACCCCTCACATAATACACTTTAGTAAAATTCATGTCAGATATCTCTTGTGTGCTATGTCATTGGTGTGCAAGTATTGGAGTTCTTCATATAGTACTTCCGTGCTATACCATATTAATGAAGTTTAAGCATAAAACACACACACACATATAAATATAAATATAAATATATATACATACACACGTCCTTGACCCCTTTCTAGTCCTGCTCCTTTGTCTCATGTGTTATATATAATTTAAAACCTTTATTTCCATAGCAATTGTATTTGATTTGTTATGCAAACTGGCAAGTGTTAAGTTACCTCAGGTCTCAAAAAGTTCTAAATTTTACAGCACTATTTTGGATTGTGCTTGAGTGCAACACTTAAACCATCACTCGTAATATGAGCACAATAGAACAAAATATGTTGAGGCTAGCCAGGGACAATTATAAAATAGCTACTGAGCAACCCCTTAAAGAATCTAATACAGGCTATGAAATTACAAGCACTCTGGAGATTAAGTTGCATTAACTCCCATAATGCAAAATGTTCCTGTGTGGTTTCTAGATTTGTGTGGTTTCTTTGCAACCTACCATTACTTTCAATAAACATATCATAAACACATAAGGAAAAGATAACATTGTGCCTGTAAAACTCTAGGTTCAAGTGTTATATGCTGTTATGATAATGATATAGAAAGTGTACACTACTTTTTTCACTGCATAATTTATTCATATACTTTTTTCTTTATTATGTTTTTTTGCAATATTGTTAATATTTGTAACACTATCTAATTAAATATTTGTTTTATTTTGGATAAAAACAGGTTGTTTGGTGTCACTTCATTAGTTCAAACTGACTGTACAAACACATGGAAGTTCGTAACAAACCTTGACCTAAAATGGTACCATTATACTAACCCAGTTATGCTGTTGGTATTGTATTACACGTTGGCTACTCTCATACGTCTTTGGCTACAGGAACCTCTTGTAAGTGTCACATTTTCTTAATTATTTTTGTTTATTCCAAAGCAATATTTAGTTTTATTTTTGTCATTATATATCCTTACTTATGTACCCAGAATTATGGAATGTGACAGCACTATACAAATAAATGATGATAATAATGATAATAAAAAAAGAAAACTCTTTATGGGCCTATTTGTTTTCAGACATAATTTAGTGCTGCAAGTTTTTTAGCATCTTCAATCTGCAACAGATTCAGTTTATTATTGAGTTATTCTGCTCTTATAAAATCGAGTTCTTGCATCCTGTTAGTTAAAGGGACATTACACAGTTTTTGTTGTTGTTGTTGTTAATGTGTTTTTAAATGGCACACCAGCTGCAGAGTATAAATTGTATTGGAAATTGTTCTTTAAGGTTTATTTTTGAAATACCTGTTTTTTCCCTCATTAAAACCACCATAATGAAAATGTCAGTACCTAAATATTGTCCTAATTGTATAGAAAGTAAGATAAGCAGGTCTGTTTTTTCTGCGGATTAAGGCCATTCGATTGGACATGTTCTTGTAAACAATGGGTGGTGGTTTACAGCACTTTAAATCTCCACTTATTTAAAAAAATCGACGTGCGGCGGACATGATAAGCTACATCGTATCATGTCCGCTCGCACATTATTAAATTTACCCCTCTGTGTCTGGTATAACAAGTCACTAGAAATACATTTTACAGAACAGTCCTCCTTTAAGTATAAGTAGCTATTAATAGAAGCTGACAGTACTTTCTATTAGTGTCTCAAAGTCCATGGGGGGTAGTTATCAAGCCGTCTACTTTTCTGGCTTTGCCGGCCCAATACGCCCGCCTAAGCTCGCCTCACATCACCGCCGCGGACCTGAAAAAATACGCCTAAGTTATCAAATAAAGCTGTCAAAAAGCCACGGGGCGATGAGCAGCGGACTGTGACAGTTATCACTCATCCGATCTCGCTGCCCTTCGGCTTTTCCCCAGCTTTATTGCTAGCCTGTCACTAAGCACCCACACTAAACTACACTGTTCTACCCCCTATACCGGCGCCCCCGGAGCCTCCCGCAACTCAATAAAGTTACTAACATCTAAACCGCCGCTCCTAGACCCTGCCGCAACTCTTATAAATGTATTAACCCCTAAACCGCCGCTCCTAGACCCTGCCGCAACTCTTAGAAATCTATTAACCCCTAAACCGCCGCTCCCGGACACCGCTGCCACCTACAGTATACCTAGTAACCCCTATCCTGCCCCCCCTACACCGTCGCCCTCTATTATAAAATTATTAACCCCTATCCTGCTGATCCCACACCTCTCCGCAACTAAATAAATAGTTTAACCCCTAAACCGCCGCTCCCTGAACCTGCCGCAACCTATATTAAACCTATTAACCCCTATCCTGCCCCCCCTACACCGTCGCCACCTATAATAAATTTAATAACCCCTAATCTGCCCCCCCTACACCGTCGCCACCTATAATAAATTTATTAACCCCTAATCTGCCCCCCACTACACCGCCGCCACTGTAATAAAATTATTAACCCATAAACCTAAGTCTAACCCTAACCCTAACGCCCCCCTAACTTAAATATTAATTAAATAAATCTAAATAAATGAACTCTTATTAACTAAATGAATCCTATTTAAAACTAAATACTTACCTTTAAAATAAACCCTAATATAGCTACAATATAAATAATAATTATATTCTAGCTATCTTAGGATTTATTTTTATTTTACAGGTACCTTTCAATTTATTTTAACCAGGTACAATAGCTATTAAATAGTTATTAACTATTTAATAGCTTACCTAGCTAAAATAAAGAGAAATGTACCTGTTAAATAAATCCTAACCTAAGTTACAATTACACCTAACACTACACTATACTTTAATAAATTATTCCTATTTAAAACTAAATACTTACCTGTAAAATAAACCCGAAGATAGCTACAATATAATTAATAATTATATTGTAGCTATCTTAGGATTTATATTTATTTTACAGGTAACTTTGTATTTATTTTAGCTAGTTAGAATAGTTATTAAATAGTTATTAACTATTTAATAACTACCTAGCTAAAAGAAATACAAAATTACCTGTAAAATAAATCCTAACTTAAGTTACAATTAAACCTAATACTACACTATCATTAAATTAATTAAATAAACTACCTACAAATACCTACAAATAAATACAATTAAATAAACTAACTAAAGTACAAAAAATAAAAAAAGCTAAGTTACAAAAAATAAAAAAAATAAGTTACAAACATGTTAAAAATATTACAACAATTTTAAGCTACTTACACCTAATCTAAGCCCCCTAATAAAATAACAAACCCCCCCAAAATAAAAAAATGCCCTACCCTATTCTAAATTAAATAAATTTCAAAGCTCTTTTACCTTACCAGCCCTTAAAAGGGCCATTTGTGGGGGCATGCCCCAAAGAAAACAGCTCTTTTGCCTGTAAAAGAAAAATACAACCCCCCCAACATTAAAACCCACCACCCACATACCCCTAATCTAACCCAAACCCCCCTTACAAAAACCTAACACTAATCCCCTGAAGATCATCCTACCTTTAGTTGTCTTCACTCAGTCGAGCCACCGATGGAACTGAAGAGGACATCCGGAGCGGAAGAAGTTAATCCTCCAAGCGGCGCTGAAGAAATCTTCCATCCGATGAAGTCATCATCCAGGTGGCGCTGAAGAAGTCTTCGATCCGGCCGATGTCATCTTCAAAGAGGCGCTGAAGAGGTCTTCTATCCGGGCGAAGTCATCTTCCAAGCCGGGTCTTGAATCTTCCTTCCGCCGACGCGGAACCACCTTCTTCACCGACGGACTACGACGAATGACGGCTCCTTTAAGGGACGTCATCCAAGATGGCATCCCCTCAATTCCGATTGGCTGATAGGATTCTATCAGCCAATCGGAATTAAGGTAGGAAAATTCTGATTGGCTGATGGAATCAGCCAATCAGATTCAAGTTCAATCCAATTGGCTGATCCAATCAGCCAATCAGATTGAGCTTGCATTCTATTGGCTGATCAGAACAGTCTGATCAATCAGATTTTTCCTACCTTAATTCCGATTGGCTGATAGAATCCTATCAGCCAATCGGAAATGAGGGGACGCCATCTTGGATGACGTCCCTTAAAGGAGCCGTCATTCGTCGTAGTCCGTCGGTGAAGAAGGTGGTTCCGCGTCGGCGGAAGGAAGATTCAAGACCCGGCTTGGAAGATGACTTTGTCCGGATAGAAGACCTCTTCAGCGCCTCTTTGAAGATGACATCGGCCGGATCGAAGACTTTTCTTCAGCACCGCCTGGATGATGACTTCATCGGATGGAAGATTTCTTCAGCGCCGCTTGGAGGATTAACTTCTTCCGCTCCGGATGTCCTCTTCAGTTCCATCGGTGGCTCGGCTGAGTGAAGACAACTAAAGGTAGGATGATCTTCAGGGGATTAGTGTTAGGTTTTTGTAAGGGGGTTTGGGTTAGATTAGGGGTATGTGGGTGGTGGGTTTTAATGTTGGGGGGGGGGTTGTATTTTTCTTTTACAGGCAAAAGAGCTGTTTTCTTTGGGGCATGCCCCCACAAATGGCCCTTTTAAGGGCTGGTAAGGTAAAAGAGCTTTGAAATTTATTTAATTTAGAATAGGGTAGGGCATTTTTTTTATTTTGGGGGGTTTGTTATTTTATTAGGGGGCTTAGATTAGGTGTAAGTAGCTTACAATTGTTGTAATATTTTTAACATGTTTGCAACTTATTTTTTTATTTTTTGTAACTTAGCTTTTTTTATTTTTTGTACTTTAGTTAGTTTATGTAATTGTATTTAATTGTAGTTATTTGTAGGTAGTTTATTTAATTAATTTAATGATAGTATAGTATTAGGTTTAATTGTAACTTAAGTTAGGATTTATTTTACAGGTAATTTTGTATTTCTTTTAGCTAGGTAGTTATTAAATAGTTAATAACTATTTAATAACTATTCTAACTAGCTAAAATAAATACAAAGTTACCTGTAAAATAAATATAAATCCTAAGATAGCTATAATATAATTATTAATTATATGGTAGCTATCTTCGGGTTTATTTTACAGGTATTTATTTTTAAATAGGAATAATTTATTAAAGTATAGTGTAGTGTTAGGTGTAATTGTAACTTAGGTTAGGATTTATTTTACAGGTAAATTTCTCTTTATTTTAGCTAGGTAAGCTATTAAATAGTTAATAACTATTTAATAGCTATTGTACCTAGTTAAAATAAATTGAAAGGTACCTATAAAATAAATATAAATCCTAAAATAGCTAGAATATAATTATTATTTATATTGTAGCTATATTAGGGTTTATTTTAAAGGTAAGTATTTAGTTTTAAATAGGATTCATTTAGTTAATAAGAGTTAATTTATTTAGATTTATTTAATTAATATTTAAGTTAGGGGGGCGTTAGGGTTAGGGTTAGACTTAGGTTTAGGGGTTAATCATTTTATTACAGTGGCGGCGGCGTAGTGGGGGGCAGGATAGGGGTTAATAAATTTATTATAGGTGGCGACGGTGTAGGGGGGGCAGATTAGGGGTTAATAAATTTATTATAGGTGGCGACGGTGTAGGGGGGGCAGGATAGGGGTTAATACATTTAATATAGGTTGCGGCGGGTTCAGGGAGCGGCAGTTTAGGGGTTAATACATTTATTATAGTTGCGGTGGGCTCCGGGAGCGGCGGTTTAGGGGTTAATATGTATAGAGTAGCTTGCGGTGGGCTCCGGGAGCGGCGGTTTAGGGGGTAATAACTTTATTTAGTTGCGGCGGTGTAGGGGGGACAGATTAGTGGTGTTTAGACTCGGGGTACATGTTAGGGTGTTAGGTGTAGACAGCTCCCATAGAAATCAATGGGATGTCTGTCAGCAGCGAACTTGTACTTTCGCTATGGTCAGACTCCCATTGATTCCTATGGGATCCGCCGCCTCCAGGGGTGGCGAATTGAAAACCAGGTACGCTGGGCCGTAAAAGTGCCGAGCGTACCTGCTAGTTTTTTGATAACTAGCAAAAGTAGTGAGAATGTGCCGCACTTGTGTGCGGAACATCTGGAGTGACGTAAGAATCGATCTGTGTCGGACTGAGTCCGGCGGATCGATGCTTATGTCACAAAATTCTACTTTTGCCGGTCTCGAGCCTTTGATAACTAAGGCGTATCAGCCTCGCCACAAATACGATGCGGAATTCCAGCGTATTTGAGGTTGACGGCTTGATAACTAGGCCCCCATATAACAGCTGTGTTAGAAAGTAGTCATAATTGATTTTAACCAGTTAATAAGCATTTAAACCTATTTTACAAATAAAAATAATGATAATGTTATTAAATTATGTAATATTAAAAAGTAAATTTAAAATACTTTCCCTGTTTTCCAATAAAAAATGTCTCATATTGCTCATTCTGAGAGGTATGTGCCAATGACCAATCTTATTCTGGGCAGCATCATTAAGATTTAGTGTGCAAAACAAACAAATACATAAATATATCAAATTGCCAGGTCATTGTAAAACTACCAGCTAATATTTTGTCTTTGTGTTATGAAATGTCACAAAACACTGAAATTTACTTTATGTAGTTTTCAGAAAAAGAGATGCAATGAAACAGACTTTTTTTTAACAGAACGATGATTGTTTTTCTTTATTTTAATAGAAATTGTTTGAAAAAGTAAGCAAGGTAGGTAAGAAAAAACAGGTACCGTGTTATATACATCAGCAGGACTGGACAATATTATTATTACCAGTTACTAATCAGGAAAGAATTAGGTTACTAACCCTTTTAAAGCCTAATTTCCTAATCATCTGCTGCAGTTCCTTACTAGTCTGCCACTAATAGACTAATGGAAGTTTCTAGCACTGTACATTACTTTGGTGATGTATATTAGTTTATGATAGCGGTAGTGTAGATATTTTAAACCTTTGTGTCACCAATGTTGTTCATCACATGTTAGATAATTTAGTGCCCAGAATGCTCTCCCTTGGAGCCCCCTATTATTTCTGGAGCTGTAAAGCATGTCACATCTTTAGACCCCTCAAAAAATATAAATTGTCTATTTCAGTCCATAAAATGTCTAGACTATTCTTTGCCTCCTTAATCAACTGCCCCCATACTTACAATGGTGTTAAATACTTTTGTTTGTGGGTCTAAAATTGGTAACTGAATTACTGTGCAGCATCTGGGGGAGGAACAAATCTTTAGCGCCATGCTTGATGTTTGTTGACTATCACTAGTTTAATACGTTTTGTTATTATAAAACATTGATAATTAGTTTACAATTGTGATGTTAACTGTAGGAAAGAAATAATTAAAACAATCTGCAGGTTAAAAGTGATATCATCTTCCATTTTTTCACTAGGTTTCCATGGTGCAGGGGTAACCCTGTCCCTAATACTTTATTACTTTAACATTATATTTGACAGTTTAATATATTTCACGTTAATGTTATAGGTATGTTTTATATATAATTTGAAGTCAATATAATTATTCAATATTCATGTGATTTAATTGAACATATATATGTATTTTATATTTTAAAATGTTTTATATTGGACAATACTAAGGCACGTTGACCTTTTAAACCTAGGAGACTAAACCAAAAAGTTGAGCCCACTAAAGACAGCATTTGACAAACAAAAACTAATAATTGATTCAATTTGAACTTTGTGCAATTTATTTGTGCAATTTATTTTCCCTTTGGAATACTTTAGTGAGCACAAAGGAAAAGTTGTAACCATTGTAACCTGCTGGATGCTCTTATGTTTTTCATCAGCAATCTATATTTCGCAAATGTATTCTCAGCTTTAGAGCAGCCTGGCTTTAACACCTCAAGACTAGCTAATTGAATTCTGTATTTAAATAAGCTTATAAACTAGTCATCCAATGAGAAGTATTTTTGTTTTAAATCATTAATGGACATACTGTATTGTATGTCCATTAATAGATTTCATGATTTCATGACAATTTAAAATCTCTTTGGGCATTGGTCATTCCCTGTTTCTTTTTTCCTAACTTGTTTTTAGGAAAACCCTGTAGAACATGAATGCACAGAGGAGGAGGAAAAGGAAGGTGATCGAAGCCCACTCACTGCAGAAAGAAGACGCAGTCTTTGGTACGCTAGCCACTATACCACCGATGAGAGAAAGGTAAAGCTTCAAGCGGGAAAGTCTTCATTTTTATTCTGTTGACTATGACTGACTGAACATTGTTATATTTTGCCACACTGGCTGCTGTTATTATTTAATATTAGAAATAAAATGTGCTCCTGTTATTAATGCCTGATTTTAAATTCTGCTGGTAAACTGAGCATGCAGAGTTGTGTAGGTGGTCAAATTAGTTTCTATACATTTAATTTGCACCATCTGAAAGACGTTGCAGTTATCTGATTATATTCTCGAAACATTGTCTCAGTGGTTTTTAATATTTTTTAACAGTGATCGAAAATGATTTAGCATCACACCTGCTTGGTGCTATATATAACATATCACACCATATATAATAAACAGTTAACTGCCCTTACAGTTGTTCCCCATTTTACTACCCATCCTCAGTAGTAGTTTGGGGACAATGTGGGTATTCACCTGAGGGTAAGAACATATTGTATCATTGCTCTACATAAGTGAACCTTTCAGAATGTTAGGATAAATAACTTTTGGGATTGGACCAATGGACTTTTGTAAAAGAAAATTTGATACTTACAATACCATGTTCCTAACCAATACAATTGCATTTAAATTTCTTATTTTTCTCCTAACACTGATTCCTAAGGGCATCTGATGTTTATGTGTGGGTTGATTCAGGGCCAGAACTACCATTGGTACAGCAAGTGCAGTGGCACCGGGGCCAAGTGCAGGGAGCCCATAGCAGCCAATTTATACATAGCCATGTGCCTATATAGTCATTATCTGTGTAATAGATACTCATCATAATTATACTGTGCAGCAGACTCATCACTGTATAGATACCCACATCATTATACAGTGCAATGTGTCCACTATTCTTGCATATATATTCTGTCATTATACAGCACAGCAAATCATCAGAGTATACTGTAGATACTTATACAGAGAAGTGGACTCATCAGGGTATAGTGTATTAAACAGCAAATTGTACTCACTGCCATTGCATAAATACTCAGTATCATTATAAAGTGCAGCATGCTCATTTTCAGTGTGTGTGTACATATACAGTATATATATATATATATATATATATATATATATATATATATATATATATATATATATATATATATATATACTCAAAATCATTACACAGATAAGAATGTGTATTATTACTATTGCTTATTACTGAGTTACCTTTAGGGGGGCCCAAACAAAATGTTTGCACCAGGGCCCTCTGTTGAGTTGGTCTTCTACTGGGTTGAATGAAAGATAAACAACCTACACATAAACATCTGACATCCTATTTGACTTGTATTCAGTAAATGTTAGATTTAAAATATAGATTTTGAACAGATAATTAATGAATTACTGAGCACTGATTTTAAATAATTATTTTGCTAAGGTGAAGGATTAGCAGTTAAGTCTTTTCATAAAAATGGAGAATTCAAATAAAAAAAAAATGGACAGGGGATTTCCATAAACATTAGTGAGATGTGGCATCTGTTTTAAGTGAAAAATGTGTAGCAGAAGAATGCAACACACAGTGTCACTGTATTCTTTTTCTACACTATGTTAAGGACAGAAACAACTCCTTTATAAGGGAATGAAATGAAATGTGGTCATGCAGCTGTATTCATAAATTGTTTTCATTGACTTATTTTGAGCGACCGTAACTTAATAGTTGACTGGAGCTGGTATTTAAGCATTACCTGCCCTCCCATAGTGCAGTCCCTCATGGTAACTTCTTACATGTTTGTTTGCAAATAGGAAAATTATAACTTTGGTCTTGTGGACTTAATTATTGACTTATTGGTTTTAAGGGTTGTGGGATTGGATCACTTTAACATACCGGCTGGGATAAAAATTGTCTTCTTTGAAGAAAAAAAAAAAATTGTTTTTGTCTATTTTGAATTTTTTTTAAATGATAAATTAATAACTCTGACAATAACGAATGCATCATTGTGGGCAACGAAAAACAATGTCAGCCCTCCTCTCTCTCTACTCGCACCCCCTCTTTCTTTCTGTTTTACAACTGAGCCTGCAACATGGGAGTAAAAAGGAAGCTCATGCTACCGCACTGAATATAAATAGATATGACCAAACTGGAATGAAATAGATTACGTTTAACGTAAAAACACATTTATTTGATCCACTTCTTCCCTTATAAAGGATTGTTTTATTTCAGTTGTTGTGGTTGTGTCTTTTTAAAACAAACTAGCTTATATGTGTTCCTGGTAATTATTATGAACAACACAGGGCAATAAATAGCAGCATACCTATTCATTTATAGGTTAATCCAACATGTCACTTTTTAAAGCAAACCAAAAATACTAGTGGCTAGAAAGCTTAAAGGGACAGTCAACACCAGAATTTTTGTTGTTTTAAGCGATAGATAATCCCTTAATTACCCATTCCCAGTTTTGCATAACCAACACAGTTATTATAATACACGTTTTACCTCTGTAATTAAATGTATCTAAGCCTCTGCAGACTGCCCCCTTATTTCAGTTCTTTTGACAGACTTGCATTTTAGCCAAATTCATGTGGATGAGCTCAATGTTATCTATATCAAACACATGAACTAATGCCCTCTAGTGGTGAAAAACTGTCAAAATGCATTTAGAATAGAGGCGGCCTTCAAGGTCTAAGAAATTAGCATATGAACCTCCTAGGTTTAGCTTTCAACTAAGAATGCCAAGAGAACAAAGCAAAATTTGTGATAAAATTAAATTGTGAAGATGTTTAAAATTACATACCCTATTGTAATCATGAAAGTTTTTTTTAGACTTGTCTGTCCCTTTAAAGTTCCTTTATATAGTGGGAAAATGACATGCTGTAATTCATTAGAACATGTCATTTTAACACTAGCGACCCTGCAATGCTATGTTTTTAACTCCTACAAAGGATTTAAACACATAATTGAAATGCTGCTGAGGAGACTCAGAGCACTGCTGGTCCGAGCAGATATGACCGCTGACCAATCAGCAGAAGCAGTTGCACAAACCAGCTGTTTCTGCTTGAGTCGAGCAGTTCTCTGTGGTTGCTGAGTGGTGCTTTAACTGTCTGTTTAGCCCTTTTAGTGTAGGATAAACTAAACACATTGCAGGGTCGCTAGAGGTAAAATTACTTGCTCTAACAAAGTAGAGAATATAATTTCCCCACTATACTGGTTCTTTAAAAATAACTATACATGTTTTAAAATTGTAGACAATTTAATAAATAGCAGAATGTGATGCTCGAATCTTCTCTTATTGACCAATTACGGATGGCTATTTTATGCCATTTGTCAAATGTATTTAATTTAAAGTGACATTGTGGTTAAAATATAAATTGCTCTATATAGTGAAATCTATATATCTTCTGACAATCTCTCACCCCTATTAAAATATATCTGCAGTGAAAACATAGCAAAGAAATGAAAGACCATCAGCCTATGCCCCTTCCCTGCCATTGAGTGACATCATTCAGCCCATGAGTGACTGCTGTATGTCTCAGCACATCTTACAGATCACACTGCAGGCTACTCTTGGGTGGAATGATAGAGATATGTGGCTGTATAAATAGAAGGGCTGAGACAAATGTACTCAGTTACTTCATATCTTATTATTGATTAAAGTGTAAGGGGTGTGAGTTTGTCGAAATATGAAGTACTTTATCGATATATAGATCATTTATTTATTTATTTTACTAATGTCTCATTTGTGTCCTTGTGATTTCAGAAGATTTTTTTCAGCTTCTTTGCATACTCTTACCCAGAATTCCATGCTCCAGTGGAAACACTGTTTGCAGAGTTTTTCTGTGGAGGAATGTGCAGATCTGCTATACAATGGTTTAATTGTGTCCTTAAAATATTAAAATACTAGTTTATGATTTGTGACTAATTACATTGTTCTTAAAGAAACACAAAAAAAAATCTTTTTAACAATATGCTAAAATGAAGAACTGCAGAAATGTTGTGAAAATTAAACTGTGGGCTGTTATTCATCCATGTCTCTTCAGTTTATATGTTTTGTATGTAACATGCAATGATGCATTTGTATGCTAGATGTTTATTCTCATGACATGAGTACCAGGTTGAAAAAACACTTGGGTAATAAATAAAAAAAATCAGACTACTTGTAATACAAAAATATCTTTAAAGGGTGAGTGTACTGTAAAATTGGTTTCACCTTAATAAGTCTCCAGTGAGTTGTTATATCAACTGCATAGTATAAAATGTATGGTAAACTGCTTATTTATGTTTATTTTTCTATATGAAATATTTAATAGTTGGAACCACAACCAACTAAGGGCTCGTTTCCTTTGAGTTGGTAAAAATGGAGCCGCAAGCTATTAAAGTTGTTGACAGCTAAGTGTAGTTTATGTCTCCATTTTATTACCAGGTTTCTATTGAAATATTTTGCGCAACGAGTGCAGTCTGTCTTTTCTTATATTTGAAAGTTAATGTTATGATAACACTTCCACCCGACATCGGATTTCTCAAAAATCGCACCATAACAAATTTGTTGCTGCGGTAACCCAACCGTAAAATTATAAAAATGTATGTTTGCTCCTGTGCTTCTTACCTGTGATTGGCTAGAGAGGGAGAGAAACGGTAGTTAGTTGCAGTGATAGGAGTTTGTTGTTTTTTGAGCTAGGTAGAAGAATTATTTTAAATAAAGGTCAGCCATTTGTGGGGTTTTAATTTATTTTTAAATGTATTCATATATGTAATATTTAGTACTGCCCAGTCATAGGCCTAGTTAGAGTTATATGCTTGATTATCATTTAATATGTAAGTTCATCTTGTAATATAATCAAGCACATAACTCTGACTAGGCCTATGACTGGGCAGTACTAAATGTTACATATATAAATACATTTTAAAAAGAAAAGCTTGCATGGTTTGCAAACTTTTAGATCTCAATTTAAAAGAGGCCTCAAAAAGCCAATTTTCCTCTTTTACACCCAGTTGAGCAGGCCGTAATATTTGAGGCTTTAACGACAGCACCCAACAGCTGTTTGCATGCTGAATGGAAACAAGGTGTAACATTTTGATTTTGCCTTCTATTATTTCCTGTGAGAAAAGTATTTTATTCTGTAGCTTCTTGTTTACATAGTTAATCTATAACCAGTACTTAAGAACTGACATTTCTAGTATAGGTAGGTATACAACAGGCAACATCGGTTATTTCAATGACAAAATAAAAGTAAATGAGCTTTCTCCAACATTGGTGTGTCCGGTCCACAGCGTCATCCTTACTTGTGGGAAGAGATATCCCACAAGTAAGGATGACGCCGTGGACCGGACACACCGTTGGAGAAAGTAATTTATCAGGTAAGCATAAATTCTGTTTTCTCCAACATTGGTGTGTCCGGTCCACGGCGTCATCCTTACTTGTGGGATATCTCTTCCCACAAGTAAGGATGACGACGTGGACCGGACACACCGTTGGAGAAAGTAATTTATCAGGTAAGCATAAATTCTGTTATTTGTAAGCAATTTAAACAAATCACTGGGAATGCATTAGAGGTGAGAAAATTTTACAGTACGCTCTCCATTTAACTTTTACTTTTTTAAATAAATGGTTTTGATTTATATATCCCCTCTTCATTTTAGCTGACTGTAATTGAGATTTTGTTTTCTGGTTCTTTTAAAAGCAAATTGCTGCTTGTCTAATAGTGTGTGTGTGTATATATATACAGTATATATATACTAACAGTAAATGTTGTGGCTATCATATTTATATGTTGTTGCATGACAACAATCATATAAGTCTATAAAGCATCTACATGGTGTCTGTGTGTTTATAATTTGATATTTTTTTCTGTGGCTTCTCTTAATTTCTCGTGCTTTGCTTCTTGCAGCTTCTTTCAATGACTCAAGATGAATACAAGCCTGCAGATGTTAGTATATACAACATTTCTTTTATATGTCCTTGTACTAAACATTTCTATCAATATAACCACGAGCATGTGTATTGGTCTTCCATGGAGTCATTTTGTTGCTGCTTATTGGTGGACTTCAAAGACATTTTCTATAAACTATACAATATATCTCTAATATAGCTAACATAAGCCCCCTTTTAAGAGGATGAGAATACTGAGGGATTTATATTTTTAACCAAATTATCTAAACGCTGCATCATTTAAGATAGGTGATCCATATTCTGCCAGGACCATGGGATGCAGAATATTTACATTAAAGGGACATTAAACTCAAAATGTATTTCCCTTTCTACCATTCTTGCCAGAGAGACTGGAAGTTATGTTCTTATTTGCTCAAAGCAGCGGCATACTACTTAGCAATTGCTTAGGACAGTGCACAAACGTATATACAGCTTGCCCTAGCTTACCACAATTGAGGCAGATAAGATAAACATAATCAGTGAGGCTTCCAGGTAAATAGCACAATGTGCAGAGATTTGCAGATCTTTAATACAGTTATTCTGTCAACAGATTTTTCTATATGCATTGCATACCTCTTGCTATTCACGTCAGTGCTGAATTGCTGATATATAAGCATATATAACAAATATTTTAATGTCCCTTTAGTATAATGTTCAAATAGTGAATACAACTTTTTATTTATTTATATACAAACAGTTCAGTTATAATTAAGGCACGTTGCCCTCTGCCCACAGCCCTTAACCCAAAATGAATCACAAGTTTTTCTTGTCTTTGATAACGAGGCCATAAAGGCACTCTTGACTTTTAAAGAATTTTAAAGAACACCAAATTGTTAAAGATTTTAGTGTAAAAATACAATTACAAACAGAACTTTTATTAATGTTAATACATAGGGCTCCATTTATGAAGCAGAAGATGCTGCTTCGGAGTCCCATCGTTTCAAGTTCGCCTGAAACGGAAGTTAAGAAGCAGTGGTCTTATGCTTCTTAACCTGTCTACCACCTTTTAGGTTGGCGATTGGCCACCAGGGGGCAGCATTGCACAAACATTTCACTAGAAATGCTTGTCCAATGATAAATGCCGACAGCGTATGCTGACGGCATTTAGCGATGTCGAGCGGACATGATTCGATATAGCGAATCATGACTGCTCGACATTTAATACATTTACCCCATAGTCTTGTAAAAAAATGTGTCATCTTGATTGTAATCAGTTCTGGTGGAATGTGAAAAGTCCAATAACTTTTCCCTGATTACCAAGGATTGCAGATTTTTGGGATATATTTTGTTCTCCACTTTGTACTGCACAAACAGGGTATTACATACCCAGAGCACAACTGAACTAAGAATTCCAGAGGAGCTTCTGAGCAAAGCACACATATTGTATTAAAGGGACATGAAACCCAACAACAACAAAAATCCTGATCATGTCTGATGCATAACTAGTCAAATGTAATATCATTGTTTTAATTAAAAAAGCACTAAACTAAGCAGTGCATTATACTTAATAGAAATAATTGCAATATATATTAATCATCCCTTTAAAATAATTTTGCGTTTTATTACATTTTTAACTTAATTTGTGCAGTGTTCATTACTTCCTGTCACAGCCCTGCAAGGGGGAGGGGCATCTACAGGAAGTAAGATTAGCAGTTAGTCTTTTGAAGTGTTGCTAGCCGCAATTAGTTTATTGTCCAGTATAGGACTTTTGCTGTAAAAATCACTATATGTTCTGAACTAAGTCATAATTGAGCATTTCTGCCTAGACATTATAAATGGTATACATGGTGATCATTACTAACATGTCTCAGTTGACAAGGCTGGTACATAGTGGCCTCTAGTTATTCTGTGAGCTATAGAATGAACTCCACTCTTCATGTGTCTTTTTTCACTTTATATAAATCAAGTCGTTGAGAAACACTGCTCAAAATAGTATAGCTCCCAAGATGCACAGAGAAAAGACCTAAAATCACATGATAATGTAGCCAGAAGAAAGGGCTTTGGGGTGATGGCAGAACCAGGTAAAACATTTATTTCGAAAGAAAGAAAGAGACATAAAAAATGAAGTTTAAAAAAAAAAAAAAAAAATTCTTCATGAGTGCTTAGATAAATTTGGTACAGTAAAATCCCTCAGTATGATCAACATATTTGCCTTGTGGTGAATCCTGAAATTTTAAATAACATGATTCGGGGGTATTTACAGTTTTACAAGATTTAAAAATAAGATATTATTAGTTAACTTAAAGAAAGAGCGAGGAGGTATATTTTATTGTAAATAGCACCTGAATTGCTGTGACAAAAATCACCCTGATTATATTGCAATGGAGTAAAAGGGTACTGATTCTCAGTAAGACTTTATCAGAGAGGAAATAAAAGCTTAGTGATGGAATAGCAACTACTGTGTAGATGATCAATACTTTTTTTTTACCAGAAATAGGCTAAACTGGTACTAATAGGAATTGGCCACTGTGTAAAAATTGACTGTAGCTTAACAGTCCATTAAAAAAAAAAAATAGAAAAAAAACAACTTTCTGACAGACATCAACATGGCTAAACAAGTGCATCATGGGGACTCTTACATGCATATTGGGTATGTATCTCAATAGCTTTGTTTGTAAGGAATCTTAGGATGAACATTTTTAAACTATAGTGCAATCATATATAATAATATTTAATATAATTGGCCTTTTAGCATAGAAGTACATTTTTAAATGTTATTTTTTTAGGTATCTGTTTTCAAACCTTTGAAAGTCTGTGTGTTCACAAGTAGTATTGGGAGAGTTACATATAACTGAAAACTAACACCTAGATTTAGAGTTTTGCGTTAGCCGTCCAAACCAGCGTTAAGGGGTCCTAACGCTGGTTTTGGCAGCCCGCTGCTATTTAGAGTCAGTCAGGAAAGGGTCTAACGCTCACTTTCCAGCCGTGACTTTTCCATACCACAGATCCCCTTACGCCAATTGCGTATCCTATCTTTTCAATGGGATCTTCCTAACGCTGGTATTTAGAGTCTTGGCTGAAATGAGCGTTAGAACTCTAACGACAAAACTCCAGCCGCAGAAAAAAGTCAGGAGTTAAGAGCTTTATGGGCTAATGCCGGTCCATATAGCTCTTAACTACTGTGCTCTAAAGTACACTAACACCCATAAACTACCTATGCACCCCTAAACCGAGGTCCCCCCACATCGCCGCCACTGTAATTACATTTTTTAACCCCTAATCTGCCGACCGCACACTGCCGCAACCTACATTATCCCTATGTACCCCTAATCTGCTGCCCCTAACATCGCCGACACCTACATAATATTTATTAACCCCTAATCTGCCCCCCCAACGTTGCCGCTACTTACCTACACTTATTAACCCCTAATCTGCCTAACGGACCTCGCCGCCACTATAATAAATGTATTAACCCCTAAACCGCCACACTCCCGCCTCAAAAACCCTATAATAAATAGTATTAACCCCTAATCTGCCCTCCCTAACATCGCTGACACCTAACTTCAAGTATTAACCCCTAATCTGCCGACTGGACCTCGCCGCTACTCTAATAAATGTATTAACCCCTAAAGCTAAGTCTAACCCTAACACCCCCCTAAGTTAAATATAATTTAAATCTAACGAAATAAAATAAATCTTATTAAATAAATTAATCCTATTTAAAGCTAAATACTTACCTGTAAAATAAACCCTAATATAGCTACAATATAACGAATAATTATATTGTAGCTATTTTAGGATTTATATTTATTTTACAGGCAACTTTGTATTTATTTTAACCAGGTACAATAGCTATTAAATAGTTAATAACTATTTAATAGCTACCTAGTTAAAATAATTACAAAATTACCTGTAAAATAAATCCTAACCTAAGTTACAATTAAACCTAACACTACACTATCAATAAATTAATTAAATAAACTACCTACAATTATCTACAATTAAATCAACTAAACTAAATTACAAAAAAAAAAAAACACTAAATTACAAAATAGCTATTGTACCTGGTTAAAATAAATACAAAGTTGCCTGTAAAATAAATATAAATCCTAAAATAGCTACAATATAATTATTCGTTATATTGTAGCTATATTAGGGTTTATTTTACAGGTAAGTATTTAGCTTTAAATAGGATTAATTTATTTAATAAGATTTATTTTATTTCGTTAGATTTAAATTATATTTAATTTAGGGGGTTTTAGGGTTAGGGTTAGACTTAGCTTTAGGGGTTAATCGGCAGATTAGGGGTTAATAAGTGTAGGTAGGTAGTGGCGACATTGGGGAGGCAGATTAGGGGTTAATAAATATAATATAGGGGTCTGCGATGTTAGGGGCAGCAGATTAGGGGTACATAGCTATAATGTAGGTTGCGGTGGTGTACGGGGCAGTAGATTAGGGGTTAATAATAAAATGCAGGGGGCAGCAGATTAGCGGTTAATAAGTGTAAGGTTAGGGGTGTTTAGACTCGGGGTACATGTTAGGGTGTTAGGTGCAGACTTAGGAAGTGTTTCCCCATAGGAAACAATGGGGCTGCGTTAGATGCTGAACGCTGCTTTTTTGCAGGTGTTCGTTTTTTTCCAGCTCAAACTGCCCCATTGTTTCCTATGGGGGAATCGTGCACGAGCACATTTTTTAAGCTGGCCGCGTCCGTAAGCAACGCTGGTATTGAGAGTTGAAGTGGCAGTAAATTATGTTCTACGCTCCCTTTTTGGAGCCTAACGCAGCCCTTCAGAGAACTCTCAATACCAGCGTTATTTAAAAGGTGCGGGGGGGAAAAAACATGCGTAGCTAATGCACCCCTTTGGCCGCAAAACTCTAAATCTAGCCGTAAGAGAGTAAATTTTATTTGTGACAAGAAATAAGATTGTATGTTTAAATGTGCATGGATGCATTTCGATTTTAAATTGAAGCGCTTTTGCAATATATTTCCATTGGCAAAATGCTTTTAGTAAAGTTATTACTATTTCAGTGGCATATGCACATATGTAATGTCTGATTACAACATCTGGATTCACACACCATGCCAACTCAGATTGCTGACCATGGTGTGTATTGCATCAGTGAAGACTTAATTTGTGTCATAGAAGCCACTACTGACTTTGAGAAGTTGGGTGTTTCAATGCTGGTGCACGGGGCAATCACAGTTTACTGTATGTGTATATGCTACTTAAAAACAGTAATACATTTTACTAGAAGCCTTTGTGCTGATGTACATTGCACATCTGAGTTTTGAATTGTTTAATGTGTGTGTGTAATATATATATATATATATATATATATATACATACACAAACACTTATACATTATACATCTCTTAAGTGAACATGTAAATTAAATATTGACCTGTGTATCAGTAAGTCAGATTGATTTAAATTTTCATTTTCCGCTTTGGCAAATACGGTACGAAGATGAATAATTACTGTTTGGCAGGTTTTGCTAGTAACGGTAAATGGAGCACCTGTAGATTATCATACCATAAATACAGCCCTTCCTTTGGAGAATGGACCAACTAAAATAAACATGTATTCAACACCACAATACAAATGGGAGCACACAGATGAAACTTCAGGTAAGATGATGGAATTACGTAGCCATATAACATTTGCTTTCGATTACATTACTAGAGTATGTTACGTCATTTTATCAGCATTAGATGATGTTCAAATGTAAAAACATTTCCCCCAGAAAATAAAGTTGCTTTAACTGTACTAATTCTAGGTAACTACAGAAATGTCTACAAAAAATCTACATTTACAATGGAAACATTTTATAATCCTTTTTGTTTCATTGCCTTTATTCCAAACATGGGGGTCGATTTATTATGCAGCGGATGCTGCATCGACGCCCCATCGTTTCTGGTCCACCAGAAATGGAAGTTAAGAAGCAGTGGTCATAAGACCGCTGCTCTTTAACTTCTCCTCCACCTTTTAGGTGGCGGACTGAAATCATTCCAATCCGATCCACTTAGCTTCCCCTTTTTAGAATAATTCCACCAGGGCAGACCCTGCGAGGGTCAGCGAGAAAATCACGTCTGAAATTGCGAGGTTTTGATCATCGGGCATGGCTGTTTTTTTTGTTTTTTAATTAACTTGCTTTAGCTTATGAAGAAAATATGCATCCCTGATCTTTAGGCTGTGTTTACTAAGACTTGTATTGCCAATTTATATACTATGACTCTATTCCCTCTATAATTGTGGACTATAACTATCAGTATTTTTTAATATCTTAATCTGATGTCACATCTATGAATATCTGATATTATATTAAATCGATATAAAACTGTTGTTTAAAAGTTGGGCTTTGTCCCATGAGGCAAAAAGCAATATCTGTAACCTGGGTGCTGCAAACAACCTACCCTGAGCTGGAGCAGTTTCAGGTTACAGAATTTGCTTTTTGGCCTCATAGGGAACATAGGACAAGCACAGTTTTTATTGAAAAGCAAGATTTTTTTAAAGGCCTTTTAAGAAATTTCTAGGTGTGATTTGGTGGTAATGTGGTATATAATTCTACAAATGAGCCACGTCCTCTTATGTTGTAATGAGTTTAACAGAATTGTATCAGTTTGAATAATAGTCTAGTAAACATTTTATTTAAAGTGAAGGTCAATTTTTTCTGCTCTCAGTACATCATGTTAAAGCTTATGTTATAAACATTAAAGTCGCTAACTTTATAAGTATAAATTATAATTCCTTTTAGAATAAAATTAATATATAATGTACCTTCGTTATCACGCGTTGCTCCGCCCATACAACACTTCCTTATTTTGATCCTCTGACGCCGCTTTGTTTATTACAAGCGGACTACGCTCGTGCACCCTTGTTTTGATTTGCAGTCCGCATGCGTATAGTTAGCTCAATAGCGCATGCGTTTCTTTCACGGCCGTAAGTTTGTATGCAATTGGCCAAAGAAATAACTAATTGATATGTTAGCCCCAATCGAGAATAAAAAAATAATGCCATAAAGAGTAATAGATAGATTGTAAGGTTGCCCAATTCGTTAGTTATCTGCTCTGCCTCTTCAATCTTACAGGTATATAACACAGCTAATTGCCGAGTATGCGAGTGAGCAATGCTGTGGATTCCAAGTGACAAGAATTCTGTGAGCGTACAACGCATGCGCGTAACATGGACGAGCATGCAGATGATGACGCAATATTTCCTTACACGCATGCGCGGAAGCTCTCAATGACGAAAATGAAAAGGGGCTGGACGCCACAGGGGTAGACAATAGATTGGAGTTAAACTCTGTCAATCAATAGAGGGTCGATGACGGGCAGAATATACCGCATAAACGGAGCGCATTCAACAGATCAAATTTACTACTTTTGATTTGATTTACTAAGTATTTGATGAATGAACATCATATTGAATTTTAAAAACATATTAGAAACTGATAAGCAGAAGCGCAGACTTGACCTTCACTTTAAAGTAATCAAAACTACAAATATGAACTTCTAAATAATTATTTTGTGTAACAAATTTATTTTAAACAATATTAACAACTGAAAAAAGGTAGACAATTAAAGTAACACTTACTTTTATTAACATTTTGTTTAGAGAAGTGTTTAGAGAATAATTAACCTATTTTCAATCAGAAAAGAAAGAAGAGGAAGAAGTTGAATCTGTGGAAGAAGTTTCTGAGATAAAAGAAAATGTGAAAGTTCATGTAATGGTGACAGTTTTTCAGTTTATTATGAAGCAAAGTTACATCTGTGCTCTCATTTCAATGATGGTATGTATGGCTGTGGTTATAGTTCATATTCATCTGTCATATTATGTTTAGTTGTTTATTTGAATTAGTATCAATGTTACCAGTTGCCTCATAGAGGCATATTTATCAAAGTGCGAGCGGACGTGATACGATGTAGCGTATCATGTCCGCTGCACATCGATAAATACCGACAGCATATGCTGTCGGCATTTATCATTGCACAAGCAGTTCACCAGAGCTGCTTGTGCAATACCGCCCCCTGCAGATTCACGGCCAACAGGGGTGTCAATCAACCCCATTGTATTCCATTCGGTTGATTTCTGTCCGCCGCCTCAGAGCAGGTGGACAAATTATGGAGCAGAGGGAAACAAGGAGCTTGATAATTTGGCCCCATAATGTATAAATCCAAATATTTAAAGGGAAATTAAACCCCAAAAAATGTTCTTTTGTTATTCAGAGAGAGCATGCAATTTTAAAAAGTTTACAATTTACTTCTATTATAAATGTTGCTACGTTCCCATGGTATTCCTTATTGAATCCAAACTAGAGTGTACAGCACCTAGGATTAATCAGATGCACGTGGAAACAGGGTGACTGCCATCCCTCTCTAATTCACAAACAAAAATCCACAGCACCATATGTACATATTAATTTGCTAAAACATCTTCCACAGGCACTTAATCATGCTCGTCATGAGCATGATTAAGGGATAACATCCCGGAACGTCACTTTTGTCTTGTAAGTTCCTGTGGAAGAGGTTTTAATAAATTTATATATGCATATGGTTCTGTGGATTTTTGTTTGTGTATTCTTTGTTGAAGAGATACCTAGGTAGGTGTCTGGAGCACTATATGGCAGGACATAAGTCCTGCCATTGAGTACTCTTGCAAATGGATAAAATTCTTGTAAAACTGCTGCTATATAATGCTCAAGACACATGCACACACGTAAAAAATTTCAACAAAGCTACAAAGAACATGAAGACAATTTGGTAATAGACCTATATTAGAAAGTTGTTTAAAATTGCATGTTTTTTCTAAATCATGAAAGAAAATGGTTGGGTCTCATATCCCTTTAATTAGCACACTATCAGCAAGATTACAAAAGACCTTCTTAAGTGCATATGTATTTTGTGACAAAGCCCAAACTTGAATTTTGACTTTACTGCCCCTTTAAATAATCATTGCCTTCTTTTAAATAATTCTTGTCCTGTATCATTCAACTTTATGGTTTTTGTTTTTTTCTTTTGTTGTAGTTATCATGAACTGTAAAATGATTGTCATTAGTTCTAATTGTATTGTTTTCTATTTCTGGAGGCTTGGAGTATTACATACCACAGCTGGCTAACCTTTGTGCTACTGATTTGGTCATGTGCTCTATGGATGATTCGTGATCGGAGGAAGTATGCCATGATTAGTTCACCATTCATGGTCATTTATGGAAATTTGCTACTAATCTTACAGTATATTTGGAGCATAAACTTACCAACAGAACTGAAAGATGTTCCCCAGTTACTAAAACGGAAGGAACCCGATGAACTTGCATCAAAGGTATTCAATTTGAATGAGCAAAATATTCACTTAATTCTAAACATAAACTATTATTAAAAAGTGCTAAAAAATATTCCTCAGTTACTGTAATACTTATTTAGTATTTGTTAGTGACCTTACTTTCCTTTTACAGCTTACACTTTTAGACACAAACATTACATGAGAATAATATTATATCATTAGAAATAGATTTAAAAATGATACAGACGGTGTGAGTCAGTCAATGTTATAAACAAACTAATGGTTAGTGGTACTTTGCAGTATAATTCCCCTCAGCAAAGATGTTTTGCTTTTGCAAATAAACACCAGTTCGGATCCAGATCAACATAATTTAAATAAATAATTTAAATATTTTAAAGAATATGAGCAGATCGTTGTTGCCTGTTCGCTTTAGACATTTCTGAGTAATGATTATATATATAAATAAACCATTCTTTATACAAAAATAAAGAGTAAGCCAACTACTCACAAAAAGCAGACTCTAAAGAAATATCTTTTTTTAGGTCAGATGGTTCAGAAGCCCCCAAAAATAACATCTACCTGAGTTTCAAATTAATGACCATTGTCTGACAGTAACACACCTCATTTCACCTTACTCTTGTGAACCACTCTAACGTTGTTATTATTCTGTGTAATGTAACTCATATTTACATAGTTCAAATTAAAAAAAAACTGCACTAGGCGAGACTTACATTTGTGCCATAGTTATATTCTGAATCTGTACCACCTGCCTACCAACAAGCTTATCCATTCTTACCTATTCATCAATCTGCCCATTGAGAGAGTTACCCTACATTAGGGCACAGATATTGTGGGGTTGCCCTACACTGGTGTAACCTCAGCACACATGTTTTTTTTTGTTTTATTTGAGGATACACTAGCCTGTATCATCAGTGCATTTATGCTGAAGTTTCACTGAATCAAGAATTTATTCTTCTCAGAAAAAAATAATATACTGGAGAGAGACTATTAAATAGCAAGAGGCATCTTTTAGCAAAATGGATTGAAAGGGCTATAATAATTGAACAAATGACCTGCTCTTATTCATTAGAGCATATTACTGTAATACTAGCAACCTTTTACTACTGTGCGTTTAACCTTTGCAACGGGGTTAAACACAGAATAAGTGTACCACTCAGCACTTGCAGAGCACTGCTGGTCCCGATTGGAAACTGCCGCTAATCCAATCAGCAGCACTAGTCACACAACTCAGCTATGTAACTAGAGCTGCTGATTGGTGCAGCTTCCACCCTGGACCAGCAGTGCTATGTGGGTCCCGAGCGGTATTTCTACTGTGTGTTTAATCCCTTTGCTGGGGTTAAACACTCAGTAGCGCAGAGTCGCTGGTCTTACAATTACATGTGCTAACGTATTTTCTATTATGGCCTTTACTGTAAGGAATAGACAGTACTGGTACAATTATGGAAAACTGATTCAAATGTTTTTTTTTAATATAGATCATTTTCACAGTCACTTTCTGGCTTTTGCTCAGACAACACCTTACTGAGCAAAAGGCATTAAAAGTAAAAGAAGCAACCTTGTCAGAAATAAAAGTTGGAAGTGAAGAAAAAGGTAAGAAAAGAAAATCATAAAGATTTCATGTTTGGCACGTGCCTAACATGTTACATTATGTTTTCACCATAGACTATATTAGTAACAAATGATTTGGTTTTGTTGTATGACTCTGAGTAAATCTCAATCCATTGTCATAAGTAAATGCTTTCCAGGTTACATCATGAATACCATATGTGTTATACTCATACTGCCAGAGGATATAACGCACACCTGTGCTATTGTATGTGCAATTCTGTTCTCACACTGATCTATGGGGTGTGCTTGTTCCTAATCAGAAAGTACATTTCATGTATAGTATTATATCTGTATTGTTATGGAGTCAATTTCAAAAGCAGCCTTCTTGTTTTATTTATAGTGTACTAAAAATATTTTTTCTTGTTAATTCTGGCATCTTGTTTCTATGTGAACACATAAATATTATTGTCATAAAACAATTGAAAGTAAAGCTATGTTTCATGCAACAAAGTCCTATAATGTTATATGGTCAATAAATTGTGTTTTAAGTGTTCAAAGCTTAAAGCTATAAGCTATATGAAGCTCAAATAATAAAATGATTTAGGGCCAGATTACGCATGAAGCGCAAATGTTGTGCTCAAGCGATATCGGGTTTTGGCGTTTGTTTGTGCGCAGGTTAAAATTGTGTTCGTATTACAATTTTAAAGTAAACGCGATCGATTGAGCGCAAATTCAAGTTATCACTCAATGGATTATAGCGTATCCTCAGAGTTGTGGTTAACTGTTTTCGTGAAACAAAGAAGTATCACAAAACACATAAAAAATACATTACAAAGTACAGTTACACTCATAACAACACCATCTAATAAAAAAATATTTTTTAAACAATATTGCACACAAAAGTTATAAGGGCTCAAAGATTTGAGGTTTCATGTGTATATACAGGGAGTGCAGAATTATTAGGCAAGTTGTATTTTTGAGGATTAATTTTATTATTGAACAACAACCATGTTCTTAATGAACCCAAAAAACTCATTAATATCAAAGCTGAATAGTTTTGGAAGTAGTTTTTAGTTTGTTTTTAGTTATAGCTATTTTAGGGGGATATCTGTGTGTGCAGGTGACTATTACTGTGCATAATTATTAGGCAACTTAACAAAAAACAAATATATACCCATTTCAATTATTTATTTTTACCATTGAAACCAATATAACATTCACAAATATACATTTCTGACATTCAAAAACAAAACAAAAACAAATCAGTGACCAATATAACCACCTTTCTTTGCAAGGACACTCAAAAGCCTGCCATCCATGGATTCTGTCAGTGTTTTAATCTGTTCACCATCAACATTGCGTGCAGCAGCAACCACAGCCTCCCAGACACTGTTCAGAGAGGTGTACTGTTTTCCCTTCTTGTAAATCTCACATTTGATGATGGACCACAGGTTCTCAATGGGGTTCAGATCAGGTGAACAAGGAGGCCATGTCATTAGATTTTCTTCTTTTATACCCTTTCTTGCCAGCCACGCTGTGGAGTACTTGGACGCGTGTGATGGAGCATTGTCCTGCATGAAAATCATGTTTTTCTTGAAGGATGCAGACTTATTCCTGTACCACTGCTTGAAGAAGGTGTCTTCCAAAAACTGGCAGTAGGACTGGGAGTTGAGCTTGACTCCATCCTCAACCCGAAAAGGCCCCACAAGCTCATCTTTGATGATACCAGCCCAAACCAGTACTCCACCTCCACCTTGCTGGCGTCTGAGTCGGACTGGAGCTCTCTGCCCTTTACCAATCCAGCCACGGGCCCATCCATCTGGCCCATCAAGACTCACTCTCATTTCATCAGTCCATAAAACCTTAGAAAAATCAGTCTTGAGATATTTCTTGGCCCAGTCTTGACGTTTCAGCTTGTGTGTCTTGTTCAGTGGTGGTCGTCTTTCAGCCTTTCTTACCTTGGCCATGTCTCTGAGTATTGCACACCTTGTGCTTTTGGGCACTCCAGTGATGTTGCAGCTCTGAAATATGGCCAAACTGGTGGCAAGTGGCATCTTGGCAGCTGCACGCTTGACTTTTCTCAGTTCATGGGCAGTTATTTTGCGCCTTGGTTTTTCCACACGCTTCTTGCGACCCTGTTGACTATTTTGAATGAAACGCTTGATTGTTCGATGATCACGCTTCAGAAGCTTTGCAATTTTAAGAGTGCTGCATCCCTCTGCAAGATATCTCACTATTTTTGACTTTTCTGAGCCTGTCAAGTCCTTCTTTTGACCCATTTTACCAAAGGAAAGGAAGTTGCCTAATAATTATGCACACCTGATATAGGGTGTTGATGTCATTAGACCACACCCCTTCTCATTACAGAGATGCACATCACCTAATATGCTTAATTGGTAGTAGGCTTTCGAGCCTATACAGCTTGGAGTAAGACAACATGCATAAAGAGGATGATGTGGTCAAAATACTAATTTGCCTAATAATTCTGCACTCCCTGTATGTATTTACAGATGTATAAAGACATATAAACACAGAAATACATATGTATACATATATGGATATATATATATATATGGATATATATATATATATATATATATATATATATATATATATATATATATATATATATGCACTGGAGCTTTTTGCAGTTAAGTAGATGAAAACATGTAAAATCATATTTATGCAATATTCATATGTAATAAAGTGTTATATTGTGTATTTACTGTAAATATTTCACATTCCAATGTTCTGCACATAGCAGAAAATGTTCTACGTATTTGTAAAAATATATTCCTATATATATCTTTATATATCTATACCTATATATAAAATCATCTATATATATAGGTATAGATATACACTGCTCAGCATAAATGCGTACACCCCAACAGATTTGTCAGACAACCTTTACTTACCTTTCAGAAACAACATATTCTATGGGACACTATACTATAAAATACTCACACAAATGTGGACCATTGATTGCAACCAAGATTTGTTAATTTGCACCCGCAGCAAAGTATTTTCCCTAACAAATTCATTCAAGACGATGTTGCAAAAATGAATACACCCCAATGAAAGTCATAGGAGCATAGCTAAATGTCTGACAACAAATTCCTAATTAACAAGAATTCAACTACAGATGAGTCTAATTATTCATTAAACAGGTTTCCAGCAGAAGGGCATTACTTACCAAAGAAAACACCTTCCCATGTCATGCTGTCAGCAATGGCACCACATGGAAGAGAAATGTCACAAGGCCGGAGAAATAAAATCATTTCTTTACATAAGAAAGGTGAAGGCGGGGGGCGTGTCCATACAGCGTTCATGGTAGGACGCACATTCTGTGAGCTCTGATAGAATCTTCATTAATCCGCCGATTTTGGAGACTTTACAGCGACCCATTTATCACCACACTGCAGGATACATCTGCTTTATCTTCAGGGGTAATGTATTGTCTTGGATCCGCTGTTTTTATGAACTTGGAGCTACAGATCGGAAAGATAAGGCCTAGGGCGGCGGCCCACTATTAAGCCACAACTCCCCCCCCCCCCGGCCTCACCGGGTTACCAGTGCTGGCAGATATTATCTGCCTTACTGAATGCTTCACCCACAATACCGGATAAAACAATCTTTTATTGACAAGATCACAGACCAACCACCAAGAAATTCTCAACTTTTAAACTATTGGAAAGTATCAATATGGCGACCGCATGGGAGATAAACTCACTGCAAGCATTGGATCAGCGCTTTGCTAAAATAGAGCGCCTACTATTCAGCCTATACCAAAAATCCCTGCCTAGGGCTTTTCTGGAGAATGCTGAACCATTAACACAAAGTATGCCTGAAGGGGATTATGAAATTGGTGTTGCAAATGTGAATAACCAGAATGCGCAACCTGCCTCAAAGAAAGCACATTCTCCCCCATATAAACCTTCTACTGAAGCTGAGGCCTTGGGGCATGTTACAAGCACCCGGGAGGATCTGGCTACTTATCCCTCTGATTGTTTGAGTCTCTCGGTTTCAAGTGTTACAGCGCGGTCCAGCCCCAGGCTACAGCCTACAGTGACTCAGGGCACAGCTAAAGGAAGCAGGGGCACATCGGAGGATACAGCCGAACTAGAGTCTCACTATTTAATTGACACAGTATATCCCCAGGCTACAGATGATACACCCAGAATAATGATAACCTCTGTGAAAGAAGAGCTCCTGGTCTCCTTCATTAACGCACACGACCATATTCTCCCAGAGGGGATCACTTTGTGGTGCCAGCTGGACTTCCTTGTCGATGCCGCTCCTTTGACAAGACGCATATCTACCATTGTAAGTTGTATAGGCACTCTGCTTATGGGACTTAGCTGCGGATGAGTTCGGGACGTTGGGTATTTCCCATTTATCATGGTTTACTGTCCCTATCTTATTAAATTATGCCCTGAAGATGACAGGGAGGGCATAGGATAATAGCACAAACTCAGACTGCCATTTTGCCCTCTCTCTCCCTCTGCATTCGGACCGCCACTTTCAAATGTTTATTCTTGACAGTCCGTATTATAATACCTATGTAGGGTTTGAGGGGGCATGATATGATTAGCTCTAGTGTGGTGGATAATGGTTAAAGGCATGGATGTGAGTTCATTGACATAATGTTCACAAAACGTTAATCTGTGTATCATTTCTTGACAAGAGCTTAACATTTACCCATAGACACACGTAGCAGAACTACATCTCTTTAAATGACTCAATATGCAATCATTTCAACCTCATCCTTCAACTGATTTTATAGTTTTGTTAAACATACTCCTCTATACAGATAATTCTTAACATTAGCTGGTCATGTTTAATTATCAAACAAGAATGCAGGCACTTTCATCAAACTAGATTCCTGATTTCTGTTTTTTGCAGCTTTGTCCCTGTTATAGTTATACATATGTTTTCCACCCTAAGTTCTACTTGATCTTTCTAATAAGGAGCACACCCCACAAACTTGGTATCACTAGTTCATTTGTATTCTGCAAGTTCTGTGATGGGAACCGGTGTTCTTTGTTATGTTTATTTTTCTTTCCATTGTTTTATGTTACATAATGACCCTTTGCTTAGCATAATGAACGCAACTCAAAGGTCCAAGAGTGACCGAGATAAATTAGAAAGGGGAAAATGGGGTCTAACATGTAGTAAGTACAATTATGATTTTTACAGCTATTTTATTAATATAGAACATGTACATTGTTTTTCATTACTACTATTTTTGTTATGTGATGGTAATTCATATGATAATGTAAAGAACGTTTATCTTTTTATCTGTACCGTCTTCAAAAACTAAATAAAGCTCTTTTGAACCCCCCCCCCAAAAAAAAAAAAAAAGAAAGGTGAAGGCTACAAGAAGATCCTCAAAGGTTTACTTATCAGTCAGAATACTGTAGCAAAAGTGATACAAAAATGTAACAAAGATGGAATTGCAACCATCTCACAGAGACGTCCAGGCAGGCCGTCCACGGAAGTTAACACCTCGATAGGAGCGTCTTCTGATGAGAAGAAAATTGCCATGCAAGTTCACTGCAGTTGACCAAAGAAGAAGAAAGCCAAAGTGGGGTGATTGTTGCCCATGACACAATACAGTGTACACTGCAGAGGAATGGCATGCATGGGTGTCGTCTACGAAGGAAGCTTCTCCTAAAGCCCATGCACAAAAAAGACTGCCTAGAATTTGCCAGCACACATCCTGAAAAAAAAGAAGACTACTGGGACTCTGTACTCTAGAGTGATGAGACCAAGATAAATGTTTTTGGAACTGATGGCTTCAAAACTGTATGGTGTCGCAAAGGTGAGGAGTACAATGAAAAATGCATGGTGCCTACAGTGAAACATGTTGGTGGCAGTGTCCTTCTGTGGGGCTGCATGAGTGCTGCTGGTGTCTGGGAGCTGCATTTCATTGATGGTATCATGAATTCACAGATGAACTGCTCTATATTGAAAGAGAAGATGCTACCATCACTCTTTGCCCTTGGTCGCAGTGCAGTTTTTCCAACATGACAATGTTCCAAAACACACATCTAAGGCCACTGTTGCATTTCTAAAGAAGAACAGGGTGAAAGTGATGCAGTGGCCAAGTATGTCTCCTGATCTGAACCCAATCGAACACCTATGGGGAATTCTGAAGAGACAAGTGGAGCATCACTCTCCATCCAGCATCCAGGCTCTAAAAGAGGTAATTCTTGAAGAATGGAAAAAGATAGATGTTGCAATATGTTGCAAACTTGTTCACTTGGTGCTCTCCTTACAAATCATGGAGGTCATACACAATTCTAGATGTTGTAGTTTTTATTGTGGGGTGTATTCAATTGTGCATCACCTACTTTGAGTAAACCTGAAGATTTTGTAATCTAAGTTATATTATTAACCTTACTTTCATGTAATGAGCTAAACAAATGTTCTATAAAGCTCAGTTTTGTCAAAATTCTGGAAATTGTTCTTGCGTTCATTGATATATTGATTAAAATCTTACTTTACAAAATGGGTGTACTTATTTATGCTGAGCACTGTTTATTGTACCAAAATACCATCAGATATATATATATATATATATATATATATATATATATATATATATATATAAATATGTATTTATGAATAAATAGAACATATTCTGCTATGTGCAGAACATTGGAATGTGAAATATTCATATTTTCATGTTGCGTTAGCGCACATGAGAATATGCAATCGGGTTTGCGTTCGAGTATAGTGTTAGCTTTTTTTCCACTTTTTTGCTCCATTGACTTCTATGGGAGAATAGGTTATCTTGTGCGCAGTTTTGTAAGTTCGACTTTTTGCATGCGTCAGGTTAGCACGAGTTCGAAAACTTTTTATTTTCAATGCGCAAAATGTTTACTTCTAGTTCAATTAGCGCTCTAGCAAAAGCGTTAAATAACGCTACGCTCATAACCAGGGTTAAAAATGAATTGTGCATGGTTGCATTAAAATTTTTAAAAGATGCATTTTTGCAATATTATTCCATGATCAAAAATACTTCTACTAGAAGTTACTGTTTTTCAGCAACATAAGCTCATATTCTATGAGTTCCCTGTGCACCAGTATTCAAACACCACATCTTTTAAGAGAGTCAGCAGTTACTTGTATGACACAAATTAATTCTTCCTTGATGTCATACACATCACTGCCAGCTCCCTGAGCATGCATGGTGTATTAATAATGATCCTCTAGTCATATGTACAGTAGTATATGTGCTTTTGAAACAGTAATAACTTTTACTAGAAGCATTTTTTCTAATGGAAGTATATTTCAAATTCCTTCTTTTTAAATTAAAATTCATTCATGCAGATTTCAATGTTGACTTTTCTATCCTTATAATGCAATGTTTTTGTAGAACAAAAGTTAACATTCAAATATCAAATATTAATATACAAAATTTTAATTTTAATCATGAATGTTCAAATGAAACATTCAACTATTAAATTCAAATCTCAGTTCCCATAGACATCTGTGAGAATTACCTACTGGAGCATAGCTAAACACATCTGGTAAGCCAATAACAAGTGGCATATGTGCATAGCCACCAATCAGCAGCTAGCTCTTAGTGGTTCATTCTTGCTTTTCATTCTACCTACATTTGTTCTCCAACAAAGTATACCAAGAGAGCTATTTGATAATAGTAGCAAATTGAAGAATCTCTTAAAATTGCATGCTATATCAGATTCATAGTAGTTTAACCTTGACTCACGTAAAGACATAGAATTTGATGTAAGATAAGAACCAAAATGGCCCATGAAGTCTACTCATATTATATGTTACTTATTTCTTAGGATAGCATTATGCGTGTCCCAAGCATTTTTTTAATTCTTTTATAGTCCTTACCATCTCTATTAGAAGTTTATTCCATGAATACACCACCCTTTCTGTAAAAAAATGCTTCTTCACATTTCTCCTAAATCTGCTGCCCTCAACCTTAAGATTGTGGCTCCTTGTTTTGGTATTTTGTTTTTGTTTTTTTAAATGCTGTCAGCTTCCACTTCATTAAATCCCTTTATATATTTTCCTTATCTCCTCTAAACTATACATGTTTAGATGCTTAGATCATGGAGTCTTTCTTTGTATGTTTTATATTTTAGACCATTTACCATTTTAGTAGCCATCCTTTGAACAGTTTCCAGTTTATTTATATTCTTCTAGAGATATGGTCAATTTATCAAGCTCCGTATGAAGCTTGATGCCCCGTGTTTCCGGCGGGCCTTCATGCTTGCCGAAAACAGAAGTTATGAATCAGCTGTCTAAAGACCGCTGCTCCATAACCTGTCCACCTGCTCTGAGGCGGGGGACAGATATCAACCCGATCAAATACGATTGGGTTGATTGACACCCCCTGCTAGCGGAATCTGCAGGGGGAGGCATTGCAATGATAAATGCCGACAGCGTATGCTGTCTGCATTTATCGATGTGTGGCAGACATGATACGCTACATCATATAATGTCCGCTCGTACATTAAGAAATTGACCCCTTACTCTCCAGGACTGTACATAATATTCAAGATGAGGCCTAACTACTGCTTTGTAAAGGGGCATAAGGACCTTGCTATTGCTGCTGCTAATACATCTCACCTTCTGCACTACTGTACTAATACATCTCACCTTCTGCACTACTGTATTGTCTGACACATTTTAAATAATTTGTAATAATAATTCCTAAGTCCAGTTCCTCTTTAGTTAGTCAGTAATGTACCACTGAGACTGTCATTGGACTTTGGTTTTTGGATCCTATATACATAGCTTTGCTCTTAGTAATATTACATTTTAAATCCCATTTATTTGCCTTGTCCTCCAGTTTTTTTAATATAACTGTTCATTTGATCCACCTCTCCTGGAACATGGACTCTGTTTCCATTGTTTGTATCATCAGCAAACAAGCAAACCTTCCACTGAAACTCTTCTAATATCACTGATGAACATGTTAAACAAAACAAGCCCAAGAACTGATCCTTGAGGAACACCACTAATATCTGACCCCTTATGTCCCTTTAATCCTTTGGTTGTTCTAATATTCATATCAAAATGCAGATTTTGCCAGTTGTTATATTATGAAGTTTCTATTGGCAATACCGACATTTTATAAACAATATTGTTATGGTAACATGTTCTTAAAATATTTGGAGACAGAACATTTAAATGTTGATTCTCTTATATGTCACTGTAAGACTATAGCAATCAGTATTTAAAAATATTTGAATGATATTTTAAAATATTCAAATTTTAGTTTACTTTTTGTTAAATGTAATATTCATATTTTAACATCTGACATATTGGTGTTAAGGTTTGCTCTATAGAATTATTAAATATTAGAATGGCAGAATATATGTCAAGGGAAACATTTGTTATGATATTTCAAATGCTTGTTCAGATATACTGATCTATTAGTACAATCCATCCCATGTATTAATAAAAGCCAATAAAACAACTTCTATTAATTTAATAGAAGAAGTGCAGGAACCGGAGGAGGAAGAGGATGACAATGATATCATGAAAGTCTTGGGAAATATGGTCATGGCAATGTTTGTGAAATACTGGATTTATGTGTGCGGGGGCATGTTCTTTTTCGTCAGCTTTGAGGGAAAAATCGTTATGTACAAAATTATCTATATGATGCTCTTCCTATTCTGTGTAGCTCTATATCAGGTAAGAATAATGCTTATTTAAATTCTATTTTTATTTCTGTTACAATATCTAAAACAAAATGTCATTATTAAATTAAATATGATAAATTTGAGTTCTAAGTAAGATATTTTTTCCCTTTATTACAATTGTTTTCAACTATTTTTAATTAGAACAAAATCAAAGTATTGCAATTGTTTTCTTCTTCAAAATCAAAGTATAGAATTATCTATGCTGTAGACATATCCCCTAGGCCTGTACCTCAATCTCCCTGTATTTCACAATGATTTTAAAATATATGCCTTTTAATGTGTTCTTGAGCAAACTTCTCGATTCCTATAAAATGTAATTCTTATATTATAGGTACACTATGAATGGTGGAGAAGAATTTTAAAGTATTTTTGGATGTCTGTAGTTGTTTACACCATGTTGGTGCTTATATTAATTTATACTTACCAGTTTGAATCATTTCCTCCACTTTGGATGAATATGACTGGATTGGACAAAGAAAAGTAAGTTATTGTTAGAGATTAGGTAAAAATGTCTTGTGCTATTGCTGAATGGTTCATCAGACAATAGAACACTTGTTCCTAGTCACAGGTCTGAATATAAATTTATTAGTATGATTTGTGATTGAACAAAGTTGGAAGTTGACTTTATTCATACACTTCTCAGTGCACTTAGTTTATAAGTTTTATCTATTATGCTAATGCATAAAATATGTTTTTTGCAAACTTAATTACAGTTTGTTTTTTATTCAGAGACGCATTGTAAATTTTGACATTTTGGATATGTAAAAAAAGTTTGTGTCTCAAAAGAGGTCCACAGCAGTTTGCAACTGTGCAGAATATAGCTCAGTCCATTTTATATAATCTATGGAAGTAAACTTAAAACTAGTTTTTTATTAAATATGTAATGATGACAATCTGCAATGTGTTATATATTTAATTTTGTGTGTTTGCAGAGAAAAACAATTACAAAGGTACATAGAGTTGGATGAAAGTTAAGAGCAAACATATTGGCCATATGCAATTAAACATGATGCGAATACCCAAGCTCAACTTATGCATTGTGCTATTTTACTAGGGCTTTAACAAAGAGATACATATATACACATGTCTACATTTGTATATGTATGTATGTATGTATGTATATATATATATATATATATATATATATATATATATATATATATGTGTATATATGTATTTACAGAGATATATACACATATAAACACATAAATACATATGCACACACATATAAACATATATAAGTGCATTGGTTCCCTTTTCAGTCAAGTAGCTGAAAACATGAAAAATCATATTAATGTAATATTTTATAAAGTGTTTAACTGCATATTTTCTGTAAATATTGTACATTTTAATGCTCTTCACATAGGGGAACATATTCTATGTATTTTTAAGTAGATATTTCTATATATTTATATCTTTATATATCTATACCTATGTATATAATATTAAAATTGATTAAATTTGTTTTCAATTTTATATGTGTGTGTGTATCTATCTATCTATCTATCTATATATTACACAAAAATATCATATATATACATATATATACATATATATATATATATAAATATTTATTTAAGAATAAATAGAACATATGATTCTATGTGAAGAACACTGGAATGTGAAATATTCATAATTCATGTCAGGTTTAGCGCGCGTATGAGTGTTGGGTTCTTTTTGCAGTTTGCACGCTCCATTGAAGTTTATGCAAGAATACATAAGCGTTCCATTTTTTGCATGCATCCGGTTTTTGCTTGTGCGCTAACTTTTTACTTTGAACTCATACTACGAGCCTCCATCTAGTAAAGTTAATGTGTGAGTGGAATCGCTAAATAGTGCTCCACTCGTAATCTAGCCCTAAGTGAATTAAATTGAGTTACTTTATTAAAGCAGCATGAATCGAGTAAACTGCTCAGTAAGGCTTTTTGTCTCTAAAGTCTGTTAAATGTACTTAACAATTTAATTAAAAATATGACTAGGAATGCTATTATGCTATGGAAAGTCATTATTGATTATTACTAATGTCTCCTAAAATAGAAACAAAACTGCACATCAATTGCAAAAAAAAAAAGAAAAAAAATCCTTTCTATAAATATATTAAATATTTTATGAAGTTTCTTTGTATTTTGCAAAAGCTGAGAATTTCTGATTTTTTTATTTATATAAATTTCTAATATGCAAAAAAAAGAAATTTTTATTGACTTTCATTGTATTTTATTGTTATAGTCTTTGGCAGATTAAGTATGAGGTGTATTTTGAGGATAACTTTGGCTATTCTCATGTTTTTCATTCCTAATAATTGTATAACTCACTTTTGTTTTTCAGGCTGTCAGATCTTGGTTTAGAAACCTTTACTCTGACTGACTTGTTCGCTCGTATATTTATCCCAACATCATTTTTGCTGGTGTGTATATTACACCTTCATTATTTTCACGACCATTTCCTGCAGCTTACTGATCTTAAGGCTGTAGCCAGCAAGCAAGACAACACAATATACAGGTATGGGAATAAAGCCATATGCAGAAGCAGTTTATACCTCAATATTTATTCAGCCTGTTTCTTTGACTAAGATGCTTTCAGTGTTCCATTCTGAAATAAGCTGATTCACTGAATTCACAGCATTTAATTTGCCGCTGCTGGCTATATGACAGTGAGACTGAAATCTAATAGTATTACTTTTTGCCTCCCATAAGAACAGTAAACATCACTACACTTTAGTTATTAGTGAATGCTTAACGGCTAACATTAAAGGGACACTGAACCCAATTTTTTTCTTTTGTAATTCAGAAGGAGCATGCAATTTTAAGCAACTTTCTAATTTACTCCTATTATCATTTTTTCTTCGTTCTCTTGCTATCATTATTTGAAAAAGAAGGCATCTAAGCTTTTTTTTGGTTTCAGTACTCTGGACAGCACTTTTTTATTGGTGGATAAATTTATCCACCAATCAGCAAGGACAACCCAGGTTGTTCACCAAAAATGGGCCGGCATCTAAACTTACATTCTTGCATTTCAAATAAAGATACCAAGAGAATGAAGAAAATTTGATAATAGGAGTAAATTAGAAAGTTGCTTAAAATTTCATGCTCAATCTGAATCACAAAAGAAAAATTTTGGGTACAGTGTCCCTTATAATATTGTATACTTCACAGTTTGTAACCATCCAAATATTTAGAAAAAGGTTCTGCTAAAAAGAAGTTGAATTTGCAACTTAGCAAAATTATAATTGTGGAAGTCTTCTAAAACATGATTATTATTGATGTGCCAAGCTCTGCTTCCATGCTTGGTGTGGCACAGGTAATTTAATTAATTGCTAAATCACTATAACCGACACGTGTCTGTTCTGTTAGTGGTTCTTTAAATATGTTAGATCTCTGACAAAGAACGTTTTAACTGCCTTTGAGTCACATTTTATTGCATTTTAAATATCTTAGTCCAGCTAGAAAAGGGACAATTAAGAAAATGAACATAGGAGTTAGACAGAAAATAGAAAAGAGAGGTGACCAAGGTGATTTCTAAGACATATATTGTTCTGGTAACATTACAATGAGAAAGAGAGATAGCCAGTATACCATGTAGCATACACATACAGATCAGATGGCACTCCATGGTCTTATATGTGCCTGAGACCTTATTTTTATTTCATTAATCCATTCAAATAATCTCCCAATTACAGTTGCATCTTTATATTGATCACTGTATTGTGAAAGCAGAGCCACAAATCTCATGTTTATATTTGTATTTAATGTTATTTGTTTTTTAAATAAGTGGTTGGTTTGCTGCCAAAAGGGTTACTGATAACTAATAACTCAATAAACATTTCCAGGCATTATTATTAGCCCCTTAGCTGCCAGGGAAAGCTAAAACTAATTACATATATCTCTTTTACAGTCAAGGGAACATATATGCAATTGTGCCATTATATTTATTACCATGTCATTGAAGCACATTCATATATACCATATTCATGCTTGGTTTTAAATGCTTTATCTTTTTTCCATTGTCATGTCTATTAACTGAAACTTTCATTGTAACAACACTTGTTTCCTTGTCATAGATAGTATTTTCCTCTTGCTTAACCTATTTCCTTTTCTTTTTTAACTCATTCTGCATTGCATGCAATCTTCTGCTTCCATCTCTCACCTCGTAGCCATGCCAAAGTTAATGGTCGTGTTTACCTAATAATAAATAGGTGGGTATCCAAACATTTCCTCTAAATACTGTGTAGATAATTCTTACTATGGTAAAGTTACTATAAATGAAATCTGACAATTATTAATATTTTGTGTGCATCTTTACTGATATTGCTTGTGCATGTGCTTTAAATGGATGTTAATGTAATGTTTGAAACTCTAGTTCCTTTTTTGTTTGCATTCTTTTGTAAAACACTGTTATTTTTTTAGTAATAATAACAATCATGCAAAGAGCTAATGTCACGTGGTAATGTTATGCCAATGCTATTCATTATAAAACTTTTTTTTTTCAATTTAAAAAAAAAAAGCTAATACAATAACTTATAACTGAGAATTACATAGAGCAATAGCATCTATTTTGTTAAATTTAAAGATGATAAAATATGTCATTGGAGCATGTGACATCATGAAATTAGACATTTAAAGTGCAAAATGTATCACATGCAGTCTTTTTCTCTGAATTGTTAAATTTTACAAAATATTTTTTTTATGTCGAACTTGCCTGGTCATTATTTTGATATTGTTGAGAAGTCAGACTAATTTATCTTAGAACACATACTTTGCATTATTAGCTTTAAAGAAAGGGCTATATTCCACAGAAACTATACCGTTTTTGCACATTTCTTTCTCTACCGTATACTATTTAAAAAAAAAAATACTATTTTTCTTGTCTTATTTAGACTAACAAGTAAAATTATCCACAAAATATTTTGTGAATATATTTTTGTTTTAATCTTGGACATATTTTCTGTTTATTTGTCTATCCCAGATAATTTGTAAACATTTACTGTGGCGAGGTTTTACTAATTCTGCAGAAAGAGCATATATAAACAGCATTTGAAAAGTCTTTGAACTGAATTTTATCACACATAACAATTATGTATTATTATAAAGTGTTAGGGCAACAAGAAAAGTATCCTAAAACATATTAAAATAAAATATTATATATATATATATATATATATATATATATATATATATATACATACACATATTACATGTAAAAAAAAAAGTTTATTATTGAAATAAACGTATAAAATTATTTTAAAATGATATTGTATATAACAAGGTGTTGGTCTAGAAAGGGCTCAAATTTGTATATATATGTGTGTGTATATTTGTATGTGTGAATGTATATATGTGTAAGTATGTGTACATACATACATTCATACACATGTATACATAGATGATGTACATATATATATATATATATATATATATAAAACACACACACACACACACACACACACACACACATATATATATATATATATATAAACACACACACACACACACATATATATATATATATATATATATATATATACACATACATACATACACACACACACACACACACACATATATATATATTTATATATATATATATATATATATATATATATATATACATACACACACACACACCTTTGAGCCCTTCCCAGTTCAACTTTAAAACAATGCGAACATCACTTTTTTATTTTAAAAATATAAATAGTTGAAATAGTTTTGTTCTTCACTCATTAAATAATGTTAATTGTATGGGTATATCGAAGAGCAATGCTATTTCAACTACTTTGGCTATAGTGCACTTAGGCTAAGCACACTTAGCACAAATTAGTGCTCAAGTGAAAGCCATAACAGGGTTTTGTAGTGTGCCCCATAGAAGTCTATGAGGAGAACACAAGAATAAGAGTGTTATTGATTTAACTTAAGTGGTGTCAATGCACCATAGCACTAATATTTTTTACACTTCGCTTGTAATCTGGGCCTTTGAAGATTTACAAGTGAATGAACAGAAATAATCAGGAATTCCAGTGTTTAATAAAAATATTTATGTAAGGTTTTAATTTTTTTGCTGGAATTCTTTTAAAAGCCATTTTAAATACAACCACTGCAGAATACCTTACTGTGCCTTATATCACTATATTGCTTCATACAATTTCTTAAAAATAATAAAATCAAATAACTTTTGTAATAGGGTTTCTTGCAACTGAAAATGTGGTTTGATAATCAGGGTTATGCAATGTCAAGACTTGAACACTAACCATATTGTTAAAGTGATGGTAAAGTCATCTGTTGTGCAATACATAATCCTTTTTCTTTTACCATAACTAGCACATTGATGTGCTTATATAAATAAAAAAACATTTATTCACGCTGTAATGCTGATTTTATTTCCCTCTCCGTACAGTGTTTCAAACAGCCTCTCTATATTTTTTCACCGGTGCAGCTTTGATTGACAAAGCTTTTAGCCAATCATCAGCTCACCATGCGCCCTATGTGAAATATGTACCGCACGCTCCCGACATCTACACTAAGTCTTTGCTACTTGCTGCGCATGCGCACTTCTTACGCTAACTGCGCATTGCTATATGACACTACGCACCGATCGGCTAAAACCAGGAGCTGAGTATTCTCATATAGCAATGCGCAGTTAGCGTAAGCTGTGCGCATGCGCAGTAAGTAGCAAAGACTTAGTGTAGATGTCGGGAGCGTGCGGTACATATTTCACATAGGGCGCATGGTGAGCTGATGATTGGCTAAAAGCGTTGTCAATCAAAGCTGCACCGGTGAAAAAATATAGAGAGGCTGTTTGAAACACTGTACGGAGAGGGAAATAAAATCGGCATTACAGAGTGAATAAATGTTTTTTTATTTATATAAGCACATCGATGTGCTAGTTATGGTAAAAGAAAAAGGATTATGTATTGCACAACAGATGACTTTACCATCACTTTAAGATAGCCCTTTGTTAGAAGTTCTAAGTGTATATACAACTTATAGACTTGCACATGTAAGTTGCTCTGCTCCTTCTGTAACTGAAGAGGGTTTGGAACTCTGCTTCGTTACTAGTACTTCAGTGTACTTTATATACTAACATCCTCTTCACACATTTCTTACTTTTTTTTTATCTATAAACAGTGCCATAAAATAACATTAGATTAGTGAATCCGGAAGATGATTTTAGTGTATCTCTGCCATTGCTATATTCCACAAATAATCCAAGGAAAACCAAAACCTGTAACTATAGTGATTTAAAATGATTTGTGTTGTAATGCTTAGTTGCAAATATATGATATTAGTGTAATGCCCCTCTAGATGTTCCAAAGGTTCCACTGTGAATAATATGATATATATTACTCAACTGTTTTACTTGTCCTTTTTTATACAATAGCAAAGAACATAGCTTTTATGTACAAAGCAATCAGTAGGCACTATATGTGCTAGTCTAGAAGCTTGCTGTACTTAAAGGCATAGAAGTATACAATTTTATGTAATGTAAGAGCCACTTGACCCATTCAGTATTCCTGTTCTATTACTTCGTGCCTAGGGAACATTAAACTTACAATTTCCACTTACGTTTTAATCACTTGAATAGTTTACCAGTGGCTAACCACGTATATCTGAAATAAACACTACTGTTCATTAGCCTTTAACAATTAGAGAATAGCTATGCACGTATGTTGTTTGCATGTTTTGTTTAGATTACATACCTTTATAATCAATTACTCAATGTTTAATTTGCATGAAAAACAAAGATATGCCAAAGTAAGTGCAGTTGCAGATTGGGTAATAGACAACAAGCACCTTGCATTAGGCACACCTTGTTTACTGAAAAAAATAAACAAGGGTTTACCAATATATCAGTTCTTATTATGAGGAGCAATATTGTGTCAAAAAAGTGCATCCATATGTGATGAGCTAGGAATATTTTTGCACACATTTACGCAGACATACATCAAACTATTATGTTTATTGGATTCTTGATATCGTAGTTTCAGTTCATGGCAGCATTTTCTATAAGAATCAGATGTGTACCAAAGTATGAAAAAATAACTTCAATGCACATTTTGCAGACTATACCACACCTTGATTTTGTAAATATACCATCATGAAGAGTGTAACTATAATGACCTAGTTCTACAAATCAGAAAGCTTACTATGTTCAAATTTCTGCAATGATTTTACATACAGCTATATTAAAGTATACATATTTATACCCTAATAAATAATTGATACAGTGTGTGTAATCCATCCATATCCTATTTTTTTCATTTATAGTACTACTATATCAAAACACAAATTATCTGTGTCCTGAATATCTTTATATCCTTGCTCTTCTTCTGCACATTTCAATAGAGTATATTATATCCATATCTATAAAATATGCTATAAATGCATTTAGGTTAATACCATATTTTCATGCATGAGAATTTAAGAAATGATAAAATTATTAATATGCTTGTCCTTCTTACAACTTTGATAATGCAATATAACTTAAGAACTACCCCCTTTGCATTTTTCATGAAATCAAAATGCATGCAATAATCCAGAATGATTTAACATTTTCTTTATTGATGAGATGTTGCTTCAGAAACTTAAACTATCTGTAATATGGACATTTGTCAGCAATTGTTATGTTGCATGCTATATCCTATAACTTACCATCACTTTAACTCATTTATTCTCACACTCCTTTTCTCTTTCTGTTTCAACTGTTCTTGAGCAGCATCAAGAAAAAAATTCCAATTCACCAAAATGAGTAAGTCCCATGAAGTCATGAAATGCTTCCTATGTTGTCATTTCATGCTTCTACCTCTTAAACTCTGACCATTTTATCCCATGGGAAAAATGTCAAGTTTAAGCGTCAATACCACTCAAACTAAAATTAGCCACTTGTGAATGAAAATGTACAGAAATAAACCTTGGCGCACACTTTGCAGTGTCTTGTATGTTATATTAATATTGCTAATAATGCCTTTGCTGCAGCTTTTTTTATGCACTTTTTAGTCATTTTAATAATTTCTGGAAGTAACCTAGCAGAATACTGACAAATACATTCTTCCAATAGATTGGTGCATCCAGAGGGAAGTTTACCTGACATAACTATGATGAACTTAACTGCAGAAAATGGAATGAAACTTGAGAGCTATGAAGGAGAGAAAGGACTTGATAAAGATTCAGATGAGGAGTGGGAAAAGGGAGATGATAAAGGAAAAGGAGATATGGATGAGGAGATGGAGGCTGAAGAATATGAATCGGAAGAAGAGGAAACCACGGGTAATGAGAAAAATCACAAATCTCTTACAGCCTAAAATAAGCTGTAAAGTATGATTCTAAAAACTGTTTAGTACCCTTTTTAAATATTTAATTCCTAGAGTTTATCTTAGTGAAGTATACTAGAAATATGATATATCACATCTGTGTAACCTTTTAACTCACATCTAGACATATAATTATATCACATGGTCCTGGACTTAAAGGACTTTTGCTGAGACAAATACATTTCCAGATGATCTAAAGATCTATACACATCAGTACAAACTGTTTAGGAAACCCCAGCTGTGAAAAACATTCTCATAATGTGCAAGTTAGCTCCTTGTCTCATTGTATGAACCTCCCACAGCTCCATGAACCAATCATGGAAGCTGTAACACAATTCAACAGGTCAACAATCAAAGTAAAATTGTGGTCTTTGACGTACACAAAACAATTAGCCATTAAAAGGTTAAACCATGAGATATAAATGATGAAGTTGAATTTTTGTTAATATGGGCAAATCCCCAACCTCAATAAGTATTACTGAAACAAATCTTAAACTTGTATACAGATGGTACCTTACACCACACAGACTATCTAAAATATACCCACATGTAGACAATAAATGTTGGAGAGGATGTGGTGAAGTGGGGACCCTAACATATATGGTGGGACTGCTCATTCATTAGACAGTATTGGGTGGAAATTAAGGAAGAATTAGAAAAATGTGCATCTTTTAAACTTACACTAGATCCCTTGCTGTTACTCTTTAATCATCCCCCTAAGCTGAAATGTAAACTGAGAATGAAGCTACTATACATAATGACAAACAGGGCTAAGCAACTAATCCCCCGTCTATGGAAGATGTCATCCATCCCTACAATAACAGGGTGGAAGGAACATATTTACACAACTAATAACTCTAGAGAAATACAATTTTATGCAATCTCAACAAATTGAGTTTTTTTTACCATAATATGAAATTTATCTGGGAAGACTATTTGTCATTATAGTACGTGAATGTTATGAAAACTTGACAACAATTAACCATTGTTTTGTATTAATTAAGATTTCATGTAATACCTATGATTGTATTTTTCAACTGCTTGTTATAATACATTTCAATAATAAAGAAAATTTGGAAAAAAAAAATAAAATATGAAGTTTTGAAGGATTATAGTTAGAGCTTCAGGCCAAATGAAAATAATGCGTGATGCACACCTTCCTTAAGTGGGCAGATAACGCCTTTTTAAAACTTGTATGTTTTTTTGTATAATAATGATAGTGTCAATTCCACATAACTCAGTTTGCCTGATGGCTGGCTATCCTACCTAATTAGGAAATTTCAGAAAAATAAAACAAGAATCTTATTTTTTGTTATAAATAGTTAACCAACTAGCATTTTGTGTAAAATATTTTTTTTTCTCTTGGGTATGCAGTAGCATTAGTAGTTATAGAAAATGTTTCTGTAGAATAAGCAGTGGTGGCTATGCACCACCAAATGCACGTGTAGCACCCCCGTTCAGCTGCGAAGGGCACCATATATTATGTGTTCTGGATATTTCAACTTTTTTCACAACCTTTGTAAGCCCCCAAAATGTTAGGTTCTAGAGCCGCTATTGAGAATTAGGGTCTGTCTGATGTTACTGCTGATTGGTGGCTGCACGGTTCTGATTTTAAAAATCTTGTATTTCACTTATTTTTAGATTCTAGAAATAAATGGCATCTGGTAATTGACAGATTAACAGTTCTTTTCCTAAAATTCCTGGAATACTTTCATAAGTTGCAACTCTTTGTATGGTGGATATTGGAACTTCATATCATAAAAATTGTTTCTTCATACATCATATTGGTCACAGTAAAAGAGGTAAGCATTGCTTTTTTTAATTGCGAGGAAATGAAAACATAGCAGTATAAACAATTCTAACCTTTAGTCATGAGAAAATTAGCTAACCAATTGGCTTAACACGTACATTTTTACAGAGGATGAGGTTTTATTGACATTATCAATAATAAAACTAAAACGTCTTTGGAGCCAGATAATATTCATGCAAGGTTTTTAAATTAACTTTGATCTACGTTAGCTGTCCAATTAGCTGATCTATTTAATCAATCGCCATTGAGAGGAGTAGTTCTAGATGACTGTAGAATAGCTAGTATAGCACCTCGCTTTAAAAAAAAGGCAGTAGGAAAAATTCTGATAACTACAGGCTTGTCAGTTTATCTTCCAGGGTGGAACAGTATATGTAGCTATCTAAATTTCAGTAAAACATTTAATGCTTTCACACACAACCAACTAATTCATAAACTATATTTCATTCATCTAGACTCAAAAAATGGTGAAGTGGGTAGAATGCTGGCTTAAGGATAGGTGAAAGAATATCTTAATAGACGGTGTCCATTCAGCAGAGGAAGCAGTTACTAGTGGTGTTCCTTAGGGGTCAGTTCTAAGGCCTGTTTTGTTTAACATTATTAGTTATATCAGCAAAGCACTATAGGGTGAGGTATGTCTGTTTTCAGATGATACAACAATGTGCAATAGAGTTAATGTCCCATGGGAATGGATCAACCAAGAACTGATGTAAAAAAAAATTGGACGATTGGACGACTTACTGGAATATAAAGTCAAAAATCACAAAGTACAAAATTATGCATTTAGGAAATAAAAATCTAATTACAAACTTAATTACACTTATCTGACTGTTTTATTTATTTTAAATGATTTGAAATTTAGTAAACAATTTACATATACACGCACACAATATCTCAAATAGCCAAGTAGGTTACCTCAGTAGTAAGTTTCCAGTGCATAACCTTATGCCCTCCAGTCACCATTTGATTTAATCTCATCTAATAGAAATCTAACACCTCAAGCAGAAACTGTGAAACAGAATAGAAAAGGTTATACCCAACAAAAGCTCTGAGACCCAGTCGAATAGGTTTCAATAATGTTATAATAATTAAAGAACCCGAAAATGAATATATTGTAAATGGGGGAAAAAGCATATGGTTCTTGCATGTAGGTGCTTTTTCAGTAATGAATCCACTATATATTATGAACCAGATAACAAGTGGTCACTCAATTGCTTACTGAGCTCAAAGTAAAAAGTTATAGCAGCCGCATTAGCACAAGTATTGCAAATTGAAAGAAAAAAGCATTTTTTTAAAAAATGTTTCTAAATATATTTGATTATATTTTTTTAAAATATATATCTATACCTATAGATCATATGAATAGATAGATAGATAGATGATAGGTAGATAGATTTCAAGTATTTCTATTCAAAACACATTAAGACAATAAAAATGAAAGAAAATGATGGTTCAAGGTATTTGACTGGGAAGGACTCAAAAGTGTAAATCTATGTGTATACATGTGTTTATATGTGTATATATGTATCTGTGCACATGCATATATACACATATAAACACATAAATACACGTGCATACACATATATACATATACTGTAAATATATATATATATATACACACACACACAATGATAACTATCTCCTATAACTACTATGTGGATATAGAAGCGGATAATCTGCATAACGCTACCATAGCATCTGAACTGAAGAATCGCTATAGGTAGTGACAACTCTCTTAAAATTGATACAATAGACAGCTATCAAGCAGTTTGTTATATATTGATACCAAATATTAGTCACTACCGCTGCCTTCTTTTAAAGGTAAAGAATACTATAAATTATCATACACATGACCAGACTAATATACTGCAGGAATGTTCTTCTCTCTCACTTTCTAGGCAATACCACATGGCTAATGATGAGTTGGTTAGTAGCCATAGAACAAGCTTGTGTCTGGTGTTTGTACGTGCATTATCTAACCTCTTGTCCCACTTGTTTTACCTAGGTATCCCTGCTCAATTATGTGTTTTTGATTGCCTGGGCGTTTGCCTTGCCCTATTCCCAATTACGACCACTAGCATCAAGTGTTTGCACTGTATGGACATGTGTAATCATTGTATGTAAAATGTTGTACCAGCTTACCTCCATTGAACCAATTAAGTTTTCCAGTAACTGCACTGTGGTAAGTTATATTAGTTGCTTTTCAGAGTGTAAAGAAAATATGTCATTCAACTGTTAATGAAGCTACCACACCTTTATGAAGCTAAATGGTAAAATCTCAGTGAATTATCTCAATTAAATCAAGTTCTATTTATGCACATTACATGTCAGACATTAAGCATAGCATACAGAATAGGTGTTTTAAACTGAGAGTATATTTATCACCTCCTTTGCTTTAGCAGATTAGGAAACACATATATTACTATACCTCTGCACCGATGAAGCAAAATCTGTGCAACATGTTGCTAGGACACATTCAGAATCTGGCTGCATCAGTATTCCAGCCTCTCTGGGGCAGGGAATAACTTGATTTTACAACACAAGCACGCTAAATAATCATATAAATGTAGTATATTGCTAAGCATCAATAAATATGTAGAATAGAAAATGCAATTAAATGATTGCTTATACTTTTACTGCTATTAACATGTTGTTGTTTTTTCACTTATGTTATAGCCATCGGTGAACCAGACAAATGTGGAAGACAGAGAAGAACTTATGTCTTCAGTTCTCTACAGTTCTTCAGTCGATCCATCAGGGTGGGTGGGGCTAAAGAAATCCACCCCACTGCTTTCTTACTTGCGGGTAATTTAGATTTTCTTCTTTCAGGAAGCTTACTCATTCTTGTAGTTGTTATTTAAAGGGACAGTAGGCTGTAAATCCCCCCCCTTTAAATATGTCCTGAGTGATCAATTTTACCTTCCGGAGTGTATTTGTTTCTTTACAGATAGTGTCCGGGCTCTTTAAAAAGCTATGTAATCAAGAGGCAACAAGGGAGATTGACCCCCAGGACGGTTAGAGAGAGTTTTATATATAAAATAGCTGGTTTTGCTCATTGAACCCACACCCATAGTTAACAAATTTAAAAATTTCATATCTTAATATTGACATTTGTGTATAGGTCTTTTTGCAAGCTCAGCTCATTCAAAAAGGCACATCTTTGAGAACAATGGGTGATTTACGTTTTATAGGTAACAAGTGATTCTGACATTCACTTTATCTTTTACGGAGCTTATATCAATGAGTGCTCAAAATAAAGATATGAACAGCAGTGAAATATTAGTGTAGTACAGTGAGGATGACATGTAATTTACTTTAGTTTGAATATATATAAGCAATTTAGAATAATGTATACAGCACAATATAAAATATATAGGACTAGATTACAAGTGGAACGCTAAAGGTAGTGCAGGTCGCTATAAGCAATATCGAGACTGCACTAACTTGCACTTATATATATCTTTTACAAAAAAATCAAATATATATTTAAAAAACATTGAAATGGGAAATATTGAAACTACCTTCGGGTTTTGTGCTGTAGGTCTTATGCAGTGTTTTTGTTTTTCTTTAAGAACGCACTCCATGGAAGTCTAAGGAGAAAAGAAGTTAACACAGTTGAGATAGCTGAAGTCCTGAAATTAGCGCAAATCAAGTTTCATTGCGTGCAATTTACTTTCAATACGCATGCTAACCAGCCCACATTAAAAGTTTACTTTGAGTGGTTTTGCACATGAGAGGGAATAAAAATTAGTGCGCCCCACTTGTAATATGGCCCATAATGTATTCTGTTGTTTTATAAAATATAGGACAGTACATAGCTTCATATGTCAGTTTTTTCTGAAATTGACAAGTTATAAAGTGCATTTTTTTTACAACTAATACCTGTACAGAATAATTTGTACGAGAGTGAAATAAAAAAAAAAAAGTTTGACAGATTGATAGAAAGACATGCAGAAAGTGAGATGATGGATAGATAGATAAACAGATGGACAAACAAACAGACAGACAAGACAGTGACAATTTTGTCACTACAAGGGCACTGGATCAGGTGTGGTGTCTGGCAGGGATATCTTTAGCATTAGCGGGGTCCTAGGTGAGACAAATTTGTGGGGTCCCTCAACCCAGCTCCTTATTCCCCTCACCCTGTATTGCCAACTCCAGTCCCAACATTCAGTGTGTGTCGTATATAAAGACTAAGACAATATAGCAAAATGCTGTATACCATAAACACTTCTTCATAAACTAAATACAGGATGTACATTGGACCTTCTTAGAACCTCACCCCTGATGGCAGGCTTGGTGTCTGTCAAAAAGGCTTAACAATTTTGTAACCTTGTACTGCAACACTGTCTCTTTTAGGAAGGACCAAACTGATATACTGCAGGATCAGGTGGGATGAGACTTATATACCACTGAAAAGTGCTTTCTATTTTGGTTCGTAAAGTTCTTACTGAAAGGTGCATTTTAGGTTAAATGAGGGTCAACCTGGGGTGGTGCCTAGACAGACTACTGTCCTTTTATTTCTTACCTTTTTGATTGCTTGTCTTTCTCTTGTAAGATGTATCGAGTCCACGGATTCATCCATACTTATGGGATATTCTCCTTCCCTACAGGAAGTGGCAGAGAGAGCACCCACAGCAGAGCTGTCCATATAGCTCCTCCCTTAGCTCCACCCCCCAGTCATTCTCTCTGCCTGCTTAACTGCTAGGAAGGGCAAAGGGAGTGTGGTGACAAAAATGTTAGTTTTTATTTTCTCAAGCAAAAGTTTGTTATTTTAAATGGTACCGGTGTGTACTATTTACTCTCTGGCAGAAAAGGGATGAAGATTTCTGCAAGGAGGATGATGATCTTAGCATTTTGTAACTATGATTCACTGCTGTTCTCACATGGGCTGAAGAGTACAGGAAAACTTCAGTTGGGGGAACAGTTTGCAGGCTAAACTGCATTAAGGTATGTTCAGTCTATTTTTTTTCTAGACAGACTGTGTTATTTCTAGAAAAGGTTGGCAATATCCCCATGAGGGAAAGGTAAGCTGTATTCAGTAAAAGAGGAATCCAAGCTTGCATAAAGGGCTCATAGTTACTGGTGACACTAATAGGAAAAAACTTTTTGGTTTAATTACAAATAAAACGTTTTTTTGAGGGACTTTAAGGGGTCTTTGTGGCTTGTTTAAGGGTTATTAACCCACATGGCTAGTTTAAGAAACACTCTGTGGTGTTTCTTTTAGGCCCCATAACATCGAGTGAGGCCTATTTACAGTTTATTTACCTCAGAAGCATCCAGCTACTTCTCCAGAGATTCCTGCTGTATTTGAGGGCTGTAAAGAGGTTTTTTCCCCCACAAATCGTTCCTAAAGGGCAGATAGGCGCCACAGCAGAGCTGTGGCAAGCTGCTGAACGTTATTTTACCAGTTTTGAAGTTTTTTCAATCCGGTTTTTACATTAAGGGGTTAATTGTTTATTTGCATAGTGGTGCAAAGTTACTAAGGCTTTATGATGCTACTGTAAAAATTTTGTTTTGTTTACTGCTTTTTTACACTGTTTTGCAGAGTTTGTGCAGCTTTTTTTCTCTTAAAGGCACAGTACCGTTTTTGTTTAAAGTGTTATTTTCTTTGATTAAAGTGTTTTCCAAGCTTGTTTGTTTCATTACTAGAATGTTTAACATGTCTGACACCAAGGAAAATCCTTGTTCTATGTGTTTAGAAGCCATTGTGGAACCCCCTCTTAGAATGTGTCCCACTTGCACTAATATGTCTATAAATTATAAAGAGCATATTTTAGCACTTAAAAATATTGCAATAGATGATTCTCAGTAAGAAGGAAATGAGGGTTTAGCATCTAGCTCTCCCCAAGTGTCACAACCAGTAACGCCCGCACAAGTGATGCCAAGTACCTCTAATGTGTCAAATTCATTTACTTTACAAGACATGGCCATAGTTATGAATAAAACCCTCACAGAGGTTTTTTCTAAACTGCCTGGTTTACAAGGAAAGTGTGACAGCTCTGGGTTAAGAACAAATGCTGAGCCGTCTGATGCTTTAGTAGCCGTATCCGATATACCCTCACAATGTTCTGAAGTAGGGGTAAGGGATTTGTTATCTGAGGGAGAGATTTCTGATTCAGGAAAGACGCTCCCTCAGACAGATTCTGATATGACGGCCTTTAAATTTAAGCTTGAACACCTCCGCTTATTGCTCAAGGAGGTATTAGCTACTCTAGACGATTGTGACCCTATAGTGGTCCCAGAGAAATTGTGTAAAATGGACAGATACTTAGAGGTCCCTGTTTACACTGATGTTTTTTCCAGTCCCTAAGAGGATTGTGACTATTGTTACTAAGGAGTGGGATAGACCAGGTATTCCGTTCGCTCCCCCTCCTGTTTTTAAGAAAATGTTTCCCATATCTGACACCATACAGGACTCGTGGCAGACTGTTCCTAAGGTGGAGGGAGCTATTTCTACTCTTGCTAAGCGTACAACTATACCTATCGAAGACAGTTGTGCTTTCAAAGATCCTATGGATAAAAAATTAGAGGGTCTCCTAAAGAAAATTTTTGTTCATCAAGGTTTTCTTCGCCAACCTATTGCATGCATTGTTTCTGTAACTACTGCAGCTGCTTTCTGGTTTGAGGCTCTAGAAGAGGCTCTCCATGTGGAGACTCCATTAGAGGATATTATGGATAGAATTAAGGCCCTTAAGTTGGCTAATTCTTTCATTACAGATGCCGCTTTCCAAATGGCTAAATTAGCAGCAAAGAATTCAGGTTTTGCCATTTTAGCACGCAGAGCGTTATGGCTTAAGTCCTGGTCTGCTGATGTGTCATCAAAATCTAAGTTGTTTAACATCCCTTTCAAAGGAAAGACCCTATTCGGGCCTACACTGAAAGAAATTATTTCAGACATCACTGGAGGGAAAGGCCATGCCCTCCCTCAGGATAAAACAAATATGATGAGGACCAAACAAAATAATTTTCGTTCCTTTCGGAACTTCAAAGGTTCCGCTTCAGCTTCCCCTGCAGCAAAGCAAGAGGGGAATTCTGTCCAATCCAAGTCAGTCTGGAGACCTAACCAGGCTTGGAACAAAGGTAAACAGGCCAAGAAGCCTGCTGCTGTCTCTAAGACAGCATGAAGGGGTAGCCACCGATCCGGGACCGGATCTAGTAGGGGGCAGACTCTCTCTCTTCACTCAGGCTTGGGCAAGAGATGTTCATGATTCCTGGGCTTTAGAAATTGTGTCCCAAGGATATCTTCTGGACTTCAAAGACTCCCCCCCCAAGGGGGAGATTTCACATTTCTCAATTGTCTGCAAACCAGACAAAGAGAGAGGCTGTGTAGAAGACCTACATACCATGGGAGTGATCCGCCCAGTTCCAAGAGCGGAACAAGGGCTAGGTTTTTACTCCAACCTGTTTGTGGTTCCCAAAAAAGAGGGAACTTTCAGACCAATCTTGGATCTCAAAATTCTAAACAAATTCCTCAGAGTACCATTTTTCAAGATGGAGACTATTCGGACTATTCTTCCTCTGATCCAGGAGGGTCAATATACAGGGAGTGCAGAATTATTAGGCAAATGAGTATTTTGACCACATCATCCTCTTTATGCATGTTGTCTTACTCCAAGCTGTATAGGCTCGAAAGCCTACTACCAATTAAGCATATTAGGTGATGTGCATCTCTGTAATGAGAAGGGGTGTGGTCTAATGACATCAACACCCTATATCAGGTGTGCATAATTATTAGGCAACTTCCTTTCCTTTGGCAAAATGGGTCAAAAGAAGGACTTGACAGGCTCAGAAAAGTCAAAAATAGTGAGATATCTTGCAGAGGGATGCAGCACTCTTAAAATTGCAAAGCTTCTGAAGCGTGATCATCGAACAATCAAGCGTTTCATTCAAAATAGTCAACAGGGTCGTAAGAAGCGTGTGGAAAAACCAAGGCGCAAAATAACTGCCCATGAACTGAGAAAAGTCAAGCGTGTAGCTGCCAAGATGCCACTTGCCACCAGTTTGGCCATATTTCAGAGCTGCAACATCACTGGAGTGCCCAAAAGCACAAGGTGTGCAATACTCAGAGACATGGCCAAGGTAAGAAAGCCTGAAAGACGACCACCACTGAACAAGACACATAAGCTGAAACGTCAAGACTGGGCCAAGAAATATCTCAAGACTGATTTTTCTAAGGTTTTATGGACTGATGAAATGAGAGTGAGTCTTGATGGGCCAGATGGATGGGCCCGTGGCTGGATTGGTAAAGGGCAGAGAGCTCCAGTCCGACTCAGACGCCAGCAAGGTGGAGGTGGAGTACTGGTTTGGGCTGGTATCATCAAAGATGAGCTTGTGGGGCCTTTTCGGGTTGAGGATGGACTCAAGCTCAACTCCCAGTCCTACTGCCAGTTTCTGGAAGACACCTTCTTCAAGCAGTGGTACAGGAAGAAGTCTGCATCCTTCAAGAAAAACGTGATTTTCATGCAGGACAATGCTCCATCACACGCGTCCATGTACTCCACAGCGTGGCTGGCAAGAAAGGGTATAAAAGAAGAAAATCTAATGACATGGCCTCCTTGTTCACCTGATCTGAACCCCATTGAGAACCTGTGGTCCATCATCAAATGTGAGATTTACAAGGAGGGAAAACAGTACACCTCTCTGAACAGTGTCTGGGAGGCTGTGGTTGCTGCTGCACGCAATGTTGATGGTGAACAGATCAAAACACTGACAGAATCCATGGATGGCAGGCTTTTGAGTGTCCTTGCAAAGAAAGGTGGCTATATTGGTCACTGATTTGTTTTTGTTTTGTTTTTGAATGTCAGAAATGTATATTTGTGAATGTTGAGATGTTATATTGGTTTCACTGGTAAAAATAAATAATTGAAATGGGTATATATTTGTTTTTTGTTAAGTTGCCTAATAATTATGCACAGTAATAGTCACCTGCACACACAGATATCCCCCTAAAATATCTAACTAAAAACAAACTAAAAACTACTTCCAAAATTATTCAGCTTTGATATTAATGAGTTTTTTGGGTTCATTGAGAACATGGTTGTTGTTCAATAATAAAATTAATCCTCAAAAATACAACTTGCCTAATAATTCTGCACTCCCTATATGACTACCGTGGATTTAAAGGATGCGTATCTACATCTATTCCTCAGATTCGTCTTTCTGGACAGGCATTACCAGTTTGTGGCCCTTCCTTTCGGGTTGGCCACGGCTCCCAGAATTTCCACAAAGGTGCTAGGGTCCCTTTTGGCGTTTCTAAGACTGCGGGGTATAGCAGTGGCGCCTTATCTAGACGACATCTTAATTCAGGCGTCGACTTTCCAGCTGGCTTATGTATTTCCACCGTTTCCACTTCTGGTTGCCAGAATCAAGCAGGAGAGAGCTTCAGTGATTCTGATAGCGCCTGCGTGGCCACACAGGACTTGTTATGCAGACCTGGTGGACATGTCATCTGTTCCACCGTGGACTCTGCCAATGAGGCAGGACCTTCTAATCCAAGGTCCATTGAAGCATCCAAATCTAACTTCTCTGCGTCTGACTGCTTGGAGATTGATTCTATCAAAGCGTGGTTTCTCTGAGTCGGTAAATTGATACCCTGATTCAGGCTATAAAGCCTGTCACCAGGAAAATCTATTATAAGATTTGGCGCAGATATCTTTGTTGGTGTGAATCCAAGGGTTACTCATGGAGTAAGATTAGGATTCCTAGAATTTTGTCCTTTCTCCAAGAAGGATTGGAGAAGGGATTATCAGTTAGTTCCTTAAAAGGACAAATATCTGCTTTGTCTATTCTTTTACACAAACGTCTGGCAGATGTCCCAGATGTTCAAGCGTTTAGTCAGGCCTTGGTCAGGATCAAGCCTGTATTTAAACCTGTTGCTCCACCATGGAGCCTAAATTTAATTCTTAATGTTCTTCAAGGGGTTCCGTTTGAACCTATGCATTCCATAGATATTAAGCTTCTATCTTGGAAAGTTTTGTTTTTAGTAGCTATCTCTTCGGCTCGAAGAGTTTCTGAGTTATCTGCTTTACAGTGTGACTCACCTTACCTAGTTTTCCATGCAGATAAGGTGGCTTTGCGTACCAAACCTGGGTTTCTTCCTAAGGTTGTTTCTAATAGGAATATCAATCAGAAGATTGTTGTTCCTTCTCTGTGTCTTAATCCTTCATCAAAGAAGGAACGTCTGTTGCACAATCTTGATGTAGTTCGTGCTTTAAAGTTCTACTTACAAGCAACTAAAGATTTCCGTCAAACATCTTCATTGTTTGTTGTTTATTCTGGTAAACGGAGAGGTCAAAAGGCTACGGCTACCTCTCTTTCCTTTTGGCTGAAAAGCTTCATCCATTTGGCTTATGAGACTGCTGGCCAGCAGCCTCCTGAAAGAATTACTGCTCATTCTACTAGAGCAGTGGCTTCCACATGTGCTTTTAAAAATGAGGCTTCTGTTGAACAGATTTGTAAGGCGGTGACTTGGTCTCGCTTCACACTTTTTCCAAATTTTCAAAATTTGATACTTTTGCTTCTTCGGAGGCTATATTTGGGAGAAAGGTTCTACAAGCAGTGGTGCCTTCCGTTTAAGGCACCTGTCTTGTCCCTCCCTTCATCCGTGTCCTAAAGCTTTGGTATTGGTATCCCATAAGTATGGATGAATCCGTGGACTCGATACATCTTACAAGAGAAAACAGAATTTATGCTTACCTGATAAATTTCTTTCTCTTGTGATGTATCGAGTTCACGGCCCGCCCTGTCTATTTAAGACAGGTAGTATATTTTTATTTAAAAAACTTCACCAATTTAAAAAAGTCACCACTGCACCCTATAGTTTCTCCTTTTTCTTCCTAGCCTTCGGTCGAATGACTGGGGGGGTGGAGCTAAGGGAGGAGCTATATGGACAGCTCTGCTGTGGGTGCTCTCTCTGCCACTTCCTGTAGGGAAGGAGAATATCCCATAAGTATGGATGAATCCGTGGACTCGATACATCACAAGAGAAAGAAATTTATCAGGTAAGCATAAATTCTGTTTTTTTTATAATTGTTAACCTAGTTCTTATGCGGCCTTGTGGCTGTTACAATACTACTCTCAACCCATGTTTTTCATTTACAGAACAATTTACTCATGCTGGCCATATTAGCTTTTGAGGTGACCATCTACCGGCATCAGGAGTATTACAGATGCCGAAACAACGTCACCGCCCCTGCCACTAAAACAATCTTTCATGATATCACAAGGCAACACCTCGATGATGGTCTCATTAATTGTGCCAAGTTTTTCATAAACTACTTCTTCTATAAGTTTGGATTGGAGGTAAGTCTTATTTTGTATGACTAGATGTAAACCATATTCACTTAGTGCAAGATTTAATTTTACGATCAACAGTGAACTTTCTAATTGTATCATGTGACTCGCACTTGTATAAATTCACTCTGATTTAATGTTTTATTAAGGTAATAATAGATAAATGTTTTAGAGAACTCATTAATTGTGTTAGAGTATCTCATTGTTGTACCTTTGCTTGCATATAATTATGTGTCCAATCCCTGAAAAGTGGTTAAAAAGATATCTCAAGCCACCTCCAGAGCATCAATGCACAAATGGGAGCAAGCTGAACTCATCTGGTGAGCCAATGACAAGAGGCATATGTATATAGCCATCAATCACCAGCTAGCTCCCAGCAGTGCATTGCAGACCAAGCCTACCTAGGTATGCTTTTTTTTTATCAAACAATACGTTTAGGTGGACATAAAGACAATAATAGTAAATTGAAAAGTTTGTTAACATTGCATATTATCTGTACAATACAAGTTTAATAATTTAAGAAGTATTTAATGATTTTAAGTATTTAATAATTTTAAGAAATAACTATGATGGATACAGTTAAAAGAAACTGGGAACTGAGGCCAAATGTACAGTATTAAACATTTTCCAAAATAAAATCTTATAACTTTCTAGTAAAAAATAATTGGCTATGCTGCACTGCTGACTCAAACACCATATGTTTGTCACTCTATTTTGCAGACCTGTTTCTTACTGTCTGTTAATGTAATTGGCCAGAGAATGGACTTCTTTGCCATGATTCATGCGTTTTGGCTGTTTGGCGTATTATACCGACGCAGAAGAAAATCTATTGCAGAAACCTGGCACAGATACTGCTGCTTTCTTGCATGTATTATTACATTCCAGTATTTGTTCTGCATTGGCATTCCCCCTGCTCCATGTAAAGGTATATTATTCTTTATATGTCATACGTTTTTGTATTAGTGGGAACTGATTTTAACTATGTTAAGATATAAACCCATCAACCTGTTGTTTCTCTTGCAGATTATCCTTGGAGACATTATGGAGCCAAGTTTGACTCAAATTTAATAAAATGGCTGTATTTTCCAGACTTCATTGTGAGACCTAACCCATTATTTCTTGTCTGTAAGTCTTTGCAGAATATAATAACATTCATCCTGCTGTTATATTTATTGCTTGAAATGTACTTTTCATATATATTGTATTGAATTAATTTTAAGATGAAAACCGCCTATATTTCACTAATTTCAAAAAAGGAAAATCAATTTAAAAAATCTAATAATAAAAAAACAATATATATTTAGTTTTAGATTTAAAAAAAACACACCAAAAATTTAATTTAATGTTCTGTGTAAAATGAATCATACTATAAGTTACATGCACGCTACAAAGGTGCAGCAAAATTAGCACTCTCATATATATATAAATACCGTCCATATAGCTGTGTTACCCTCCTAGGGACATCCGCCTGGGTGCAGGAATGAACAATATAATCCTTGAAAAGTAAATGCACTCACAGGTCTTTCTCAATCCAAGTGAAACCAAAGGTTTGTTTTATTGATGTAACGTTTTCAGGGATACAATTTACGACTATTGATACCAGTGGCGCAGAATCATCTGACACAGATAGGAGCATGACACAAGGTTCACAGCTATCCCCTATGGGGCACACTACACAACCTACACACGACACCCCATATATGCACCGTGGCCATTCAACCCCTGATCATTTTTTAGGGGTAACTACCCGATCACGAGGGGAAGGTGGGGGCAGAGAAAACGTAGACCACATATCAGGAGGGCGGGCTGGCAGGTACAGACCACCCCTCCGCAGTCGGCGGAGGATGTAGTTATTAACCTTAGCCAGCACACTCTAACTCTGATTGAAAGACAGACTCTTAATAAGGGTCTGTCATTTGTACCTAGCCAGTCTATTTCTGAATTAGATCTTAAAATTGATCTATATAAGCTTCATAGGACTATGAAGATTAAGGAGCACTTTCAACATCTTCCAGAAAGGGAGGTAGACAATAGTCCCACACAACGGTGTAAAAAATCAAGCACTTTTGAACCCCAAAATAGTAGTGCTAGCACCAAGACTTTCATGAGATTAATCACACAGGACATGGAATCTGAGAGAACACATAGGGTATGGAAACATAACCTTTCAGAGGACGAGAGAAAAGCTATTCGCTCATTGCAGGATGACCACTCTCTAGTCATCCGCCCTGTTTTGATGGATTATACGGACTACAGAGCAGACATTCTGCAACAGCTGGCGGACATCAATACATATATACCTCTGACACATGACCCCACAAGTAAGTTTAAACAGGAACTAGACAGCATCCTAAAATTGGGCTTTGAACAGGGATATATATCAGATCAGATATTTGAGTTTTGTATCACACTACATCCTAAAATCCCAATTTTATATACAATCCCTAAAATACACAAAACTTTGGAGAAGCCCCCGGGTCGACCCATAGTCTCTGCCATTCAATCTCTGACACAACCCGTAGCCCAATATATTGACATTCACCCTGGATGTCAACAGCCTCTACACCATCATCCCTCATCGGGCGGGCCTAGCTGCAGTTAAGGAATATGTCACTAATAGCATGACCTATGACGGCCCCCCGGTTGAGTACTTACTGACTCTGTTGGAATATTGCCTTAATCGAAATTACTTTAGATTTGAGAAGGATTTTTACCTACAGGTAGCTGGGACGGCAATGGGGTCTAATATGGCCCCATCATACGCCAATATCTACATGTCCCAATTTGAAGATGAGTATCTGTGGCATACTGGCACATCTTCTATCATGTTTTACGTCCGGTACATTGACGACGTCTTTCTGGTCTGGCGGGGGGGACAACAGACACTTATGGAATGGTTTGACAAATTCAACAATACAGACACACCGGTAAGGTTTAAAATGACACATAGTGACACCCAGATACATTTTCTAGATTTGAATATATTCATACAGGAACACACATTGGGTAGTACACTATACAGCAAGCCTACCGATCGTAACTCCCTACTGAATTCTGCTAGTTGCCACCCCCCTGCACTACTTAGGGGTATTATCAAATCCCAATTTATCAGAGTGATTCGGAACAATTCCGATAGAGCCACGGGGGTCTCTCAGTTACAGCTGATGAGGGACAAATTCCTCCAAAGAGGCTATAAGGCACGGATGGTGAATGATGTACTACAGGAGGTGATGGAGCTTACACTGGATAGTCTTATCAATAAGGTTGCTATAGCCCGTGAATCAAAAAGGTTAATCATGGCCACTACATTTGCTCCTAATACTACAGAAGCAGGGAAGGCCTTGAGACAACACTGGCCCTTAATGCAATCAGATACAAGATTGATCTTCACTAAGGACCTTACACCAATGGTAGCATATAAGCGGGGTACCAACTTGCGGGACATCCTGGTCAAGACTGACCCAAAGAAGTGTTACCAAGAGAGGACGTACAAGAATATTAAAGGCTCATATAGATGTCTTGGCTGTACCACATGTAATGGCCTCATCTCCACAAAAACATTCCATCACCCACATACCAACCAAGTTTTCTCCATAAAGCATTCCATCACATGCACCACCACTCACGTGGTTTATTTGCTGTTTTGCCCATGTGCCTGGTTTTATGTGGGCAAAACCATTGGAACACTACGAGAGAGAATGGCCAATCACAGACGAGCAATACGCGTGGCTTTGACAACAGGTGAATCCGAACAACCGGTGGCAAGGCATTGTGCCCAAATGGGCCACCAAGTATCTTCAATCAGATACATTTTGATTGACCATATCCCCTGCCTGGACAGGGGTGGCGACCGGGATAGGACTCTGCTCCGACGAGAAGCTGAGTGGATGTACCGCCTGGGCACAATAATCCCAGGGGGGCTTAACTCACCACCGGATTTCAAGATGTTAATCTAGGGTGGAGATACATACTTGGGGTACGCAAGAATCAGATGTTGGTGTGGACTGGTGTAGCTGGGGGTCAGACCCTAGGGAGGGTAGACCCACTGTTTCTACTCCTAGCCCCATGATGCAATTGGGTCATTATGTGATCCTTTGGCATCATGTAACCAATAGGTCTTCATTCTAAAAGTTACCCACTTAGAGTTCTCCTAGACCCAATGAATCAGGCAGATTTGGCTTGATTTTATTCTATCTCTCCAGTGAAAATTTATGATACCTTCTGGGTATATATTGGGGACTTATGAAGAATGGATGCAGTATGATAATCTTGTATATGGTGCCAACTATGTGATACTAATGGAGCTCTGTAATTATACATATGGGATATGATATAGTAGGGGTACAATACACCCGGTCTCAGCACTATATGATATAATCCCAATAGAATGGAAGTCATTGTACAGAGTATATAATATCCCACTCATGGGCTAACTAGCCTGTTCCGTATTTATAGTCGGCAACATTATTTCGATTATTTGATGAATGTCTATTTTATACTATTGAGGGCCTAGCTCCCATATCGATAGTACCAAAAGTAATGAAAGGGCATTACTTTTAACATATCTAGAGTCTATCAAAATATATTTTTTATGTATATAATCCTTCTATGTATATATGGTTTTAGTATTCTGTGATACTCCAAATGGGGGTGACCACCGGAATATGGAGCATTTATCTCTCCCGGCTGGTACTTATAATCATCAGACTTAAGTTTTTGTACTATCTCAGACACCGTAGAGAAAGGGTGCATGCGAATTTGTTTATCCGGGTTGCCATGGTAACCAGCGGTAATTCCGTGCACTCGATTCCTGTGAGGTGGGCGAGAAAGACTTGAGAGAATATGCCCCAATTAGACATCGGTCACACATTTGGGTAAGGTATATGCAGGTGCAACTGATGTGCACTTAATGTGTTAAGTGGATCAAATTTTTTGTATGTTTTCACATATATGATGCATGATGCTAGTATTGAAAAAGCACGGATTGATTCACTTTTGAAACGGCACATCAGCATTAAGATAAGATTGATGCTATAGGCTAGATCACATTTGATTATTTGCAAATGTACCATGCTGAAATCGGATAATATAATAATTTGACATTCTCACACCGGTAGTGCTTAGATACATAGCACTTCCGGTTTTTCACTCTGAATGGAACGCAAGGCGTGCGTTCCAGCTCAATGCCTTGGTTTTTTAATTCACTGATCACACACAGGTATTGCTTGTTTGATTAATTATTTTGTTTTGAACTGTGTATGCATGTATAAATTGAACACATTCTCACTTTGTTGTTATGCTGATGAAGGGGAAGATAACCCTGAAAACGTTACATCAATAAAACAAACCTTTGGTTTCACTTGGATTGAGAAAGACCTGTGAGTGCATTTACTTTTCAAGGATTATATATATATATATATATATATATATATATATATATATATATATATATATATATATATATAGTAAAGAAGCCTTTAATGTAACATTAAAGGTAACTTTGGAAATCCTGGTGAGTGCATCCCCATTCTTTACTACTATCAATACCATGGAAGCACCCTGGGCGGATGAAATGTTAACCGTGAGTGCTGGCCTGCCTGCTGTATATATATATATATTTATATATATTGTAGTGCTAGGTCATCTTTCCCTTATATCTGTTTTAAGACTCTTATTACCAATTTACTCCCATTATCAAATTTTGCAGTCTTTTTATCTGAACACATTATGGGGAACAAGCTCCTACTGAGCATTTGCACAAGCTCACATGGTATACATATACTAGTTTGTGATTGACTGATGTCAGTCACATGATACAGGGGGTCGGAAAATGGGAGAAAAAAATAGTTTGGCAAAAAAAACTACTGCTTTATTTCAAATTCAGAGTAGGTGATATTTCATTGTCTTTTTATTATGCACTTGTTATTATGCAGTTCTACTTGTTTAATATGTTAATTGTAACATATTAAATGGATATTAAAGTCAAGTTGTATATATGCATAGCATAGATTTGCAAAAAAGTCATGAAATACAAGAGATGAGCATACAAGATAAATGTTTTAAAAATTGTCAGTTTGTCAACACAATGTTCAGAGTTTTTCAATTCAATTATAAACCTATTAAAAACTTTGGTGAGGATGTTTATCTTGTCTTTCTTGATTACTGCCAGTTAGTGCTAGCTGTACATGAGTTTATGCACGTTTATAAGCAATCACTGTGTAGTATGTAGCTGGGAAAGACATTTACATCATACTTAGATTACATAATTTAAGCCCCAGACTCTGTAGGGGAAAGAAACGCGCACAGTTTCTGTGTTATTTTTCAGTAAAAAGAAAGTAAGAAATAATGATTATACATTAAAATATTTTTTTATATTTTATTAATTTATTATAATTGAATTTAATATTTTTGTTTGTTTGTTTGTTGTTGGGTTTTTTTGTGCCTGTGTGTGTCTATAGTGCAAGTTTTGCTTTGAGGAAGGCAGTTTTTCATTTTCTATTTACATTACTGCTTTAAAATAACAATTCAGTGGACTGCAATTCTCCATAACAGTGGCTAACTTAGCCACTTGTTGATTCATCTCCATATTTGTAATGGATACATGCATTACTTTAGAAACATAGTATTAATCTTATTATATATATATATATATATATATATATATATATATATATATATATATATATGCTTTTCTCCTCTCTGTGTAGACGATTTTATGTTGTTGCTGTGTGCATCACTTCAAAGACAAATTTTTGAGGATGAAAATAAAGCAGCGGTACGAATCATGGCGGGAGACAATGTAGAAATCTGTATGAACCTTGATGCTGCATCATTTAGCCAACATAATCCCGTTCCTGACTTCATTCACTGCAGGTAAAACCCAATATTGTCATTGATATATTTCTTCTTTATTTTAATCAGAAAGCTACACTTTATGCTGGTCACATTACAACTAACTGATTATGTAATCACTTAAACACTATTACCTAGAAGTTCTTATTATACGCTTTGTCCCAGGAAAAGAGGTGTCTGCACTGCTCCATTTTGTCTGGAATATCCAAGCCCCTCTCACCTCCTCCAACCTTTATCTCTGGTTTAATTTCCTTCACTCTTGTGCAAGTTTAACTTTTCCCTCTCTGCTGCCATAGATCTATTTTATTTTAGGCAAGCATTGGTCATGGACATTTTTAAAAAGTCATCACTTAATTCTAAGGGGTAGATTTATCAAGCAGCGGATGCTGCAATCTACCCCCGAAGCTTCCAGCTCGACGAAAAATTAAGTTAAGAAGCAGCGATCTTAAAACCGCTGCTCCAGAGGTGGCGGACTTCAATCATCCCGATCAGATACGATCGGGATGATTGACACCCCATGCTAGCGGACGATTGGCCGCGAATGTCCAGGGGGCAGCATCGCACAAGCATTTCACCAGAAATGCTTGTGCAATGTTAAATGCCGACAGTGTATGCTGTTGGCATTTAGCAATGTCGGGCGGACATGAGCCGCTACAGCATCCGACATTTAATAAATCTACCCCTAATTATCTAGACAGTTATCTGTCTCTTTTATTATGTCTAAACAATTGCAATATAAACAATTCCTATATCATGTCCGTCCGACATTTAATAAATCTACCCCAATTATCTAGACAGTTATCTACATCTTCTATTATGTCTAAACAATTGGAATATAAACAATTCATAACTATTCCCATTTCATCATTACCCTGGCTTCTATGCTTTCTACTCTACCGGCACAGCCTTAATAAAAGTAATTTATGGCCTTCACAAGGCAAAAGAGCAAGATCATTGTTCTATACTAATATTACTAGACTTGTCCGCCTTTAAAATTGTTGATCACATTTTACTTCTACAAAACCTCTACACTCTTTTTATCCTTAACATGGCTCAGAATTGAATTTCTTGACATTGCAATAAATCTTTTCTTTGTTGATCTCTAACTAGGGTTCTTTCATGAGTCCATCATGATGCCAGTGCTTTCTGTAAACTGGGTGTCAAACCTTATCACATGGGGGGGACACTGGAACACATTGGATTTTTTTATGGCAGCCAATAAACAGATTTTAGAAACACTACTAATCAAAACAAAACATATATACCACATGTTTTTTTTATATATAAACAACTTTTAAATAAACATTTATTAAGGTAGAAACTTTGTAATGATTTTGCTTGCTAACATGTGAACATCTGTCTGATAACATGTTAGGTGTATAGACTTTTGTTATTGTATAGATTCAGAAAGCTATATATACAGGGTTTTCTATCACCTGTATCTTTAAAAGTATATTCTGCACATGTTCATTAAAGATGAATATTGCTAATAGAAAATCAAAGAACTTGAAATTCTTCTTTAGTCCAGCTACATAAAGTCATTAGTTTGGAAATGGAAGTGCCACCTTAGGTTGAACAAATTTGTTTTGTACCCTAAAGTTAAAGGGACATGAAACCCAAAAAGTTTTTTTGGTGATTCAGATAGAGAATACAATTTTAAACAACTTTCTAATTTACTTATATTATCTAATTTGTTTCATTCTCTTGGTATCATTTATTGAAGGAGCAGCAATGCTCTCCTGGTTTCTAACTGAACACGTGGGTGAGCCAATGACAATTGGTATATATATGCAGCCACCAATCAGCAGTGAGATCCTAGGTTCTTTGCTGCTCCTGATCTTTCCTAGATAAACCTTTAAGCAAAGGATAACAAGAAAATAAGCAAATTAAATAATAGAAGTAAATTAGAAAGTTGTTTAAAATTGTATGATCTATCTGATTACTGAAAGAAAATGTAGGGGTTTCATGTTCCTTTAAAGAAGCAAATATCATCATTTGCATTCCAGTATTATTTCTAACCTCCCACCAGTGATCTAAACAGAGATATCCAAGAGTCTAATGGCACAACTTCTTGGACGCCTCTTCAGCATCTAAAACATAATTTGTTGAGGAGAGAATGCCTCATATTCTCTGTAAATCCTGAGCCTGTTGCCAATTTTTGAGCCAAAGTCAGGATGCCCTAGTCCAAACAGTACTCTATGTCATGCTAGACTCCTGACATGTGTCTCAAGTATACAACTAGTCTCCCAAACATGTTGACACAACTATTATTAAGTTATACAATTTATGTTATTAACTTATTATGCTGCTGTATTATATCTCTCATTATTTTATGCAGCTTGTTACTCTTTGGCAAGTAGCAGATTGTTCTGGTGGATGGCAGAGTTTAAGGCCCCAGCTTGTATCTTGTGTGCCAATGCATAAATATGCCTCCCTGGTATCTAGCAGGTGTCTGCATGAGATACGTGTCTCAAAGCACTAAATGTCAAGGGAAAAATCCTTATAGCAAACATGTTATTGAAAGTAGTATTTCTCTTTCAGGTCATATTTGGACATGTGTAAAGTCATAATGTTTAGTTACCTCTTCTGGTTTGTCCTCACTATCATCTTCATTACGGGAACTACACGAATCAGCATATTCTGTATGGGATACTTGGTAGCTTGTTTCTATTTCCTTTTGTTTGGTGGAGATCTTCTACTAAAGCCTATAAGAAGCATATTACGATACTGGGATTGGTTGATTGCCTACAATGTGTTTGTTATAACGATGAAAAATATATTATCGGTAAGTACATTATTTTTAGTCTATAATAAATACAAATATTGAGCATCTTTTTGTATATGTGGTTGTAAAGAATGCATTTCCTTGTGCCATTGTACAAATCACATATGTGTATATCAAAAGATATCTTTTGGCAGTTTGGTCACAAGAAGTCAGACAGAAGATTTATTTTATTATTACATAGTAGATAAGGTTGAAAAAAGACCGAAATCCATCACTTCAACCTGTACAAATCTTAAATACTTACAAGCTCCATTAAGCTTAAATAATCCCACTAAAAGGTGACTCATTTAATACTAGCAATCATATCTATGAATTTTGTTTATAGACAGAAATGTATCCAAACAACTTTTAAATGTATCTAGGGTATTGGCATTCACTACCTCCTTTGGTAATGAGTTCCACAATTTTATTGCTCTTACAGTGAAAAAACGTTTCCGTTGCAGGAGATTAAATCTCCTTTCCTCCAACCTTAAATTGTGACCTCTTGTCACAAACAATTTTCTTGGAATAAACAGAGCTTCTGCCATCTCTGTATATATTTATTACTACTCCCAAATCCCTTTTCTCCTCTGTTTGGCTAAGTCTTGTCCCATTTAAATAATAAGTTGCCTGCTTATTTTTACTTGTAGAACCTTGCATTTTCCCATATTAATTCTCATTTTCCATTTACTTGCCCATACTTCTAATAATTTTTGCAGGTCCCTTTGAAACAAAAGTTCATCCTGCTCTGACCTAATGACCTTACTTAATTTAGTATCATCTGCAAAAATAGAGATGTCGCTATTTAATCCTTGCTCCAAGTCATTTATAAAAATATTAAAAAGAACAGGGCCCAGTACTGATCCCTGGGGGACTCCACTGATTACCTTTGTCCAATCTGAGTATGATCCATTTACTACTACTCGTTGCTCCCTATCTTTTATCGAGTTTTTTTTATCCATGAGCAAACATTTTCAGCTATTCCCAGTCCCTTAATTTTGTGCATTAATCTCTCATGTTGCACTGTATCAAATGCCTTTGCAAATTTATCTATAGTTTTGCTTACTTCCTCATAGAATCTAATTAGATTAGTCTGACATGATCTATTTCTAAAAAAACCATGCTGATTAGAACTCATAATCTTGTTTACACGAATATGATCATCATTATAATCCCTTATAATCCCTTCAAATATCTTCCCCACTATTGATGTCAGACTAACTGGTCTATAGCTTCCTGGATCATCCCTGCTTCCCTTTTTGAAGAGTGGCACCACATCAGCTTTACGCCAATCCTGGGGTACCATGCCTGAGGATATTGTACTTCTACTTGCTACAACTATGAGTTAAACATATATAAAGTCAGCTCCAGAGCAGCAATGCACTTCTGGGATTTAGCTGAACACATTTGGTGAACCAATGCCAAGAGGCACGTGTGTAGCCCACAATTACCAACTAGCTCACAGTAGTGCATTGCTACTCCTAAGCATACATAGGTATGCTTTCAACAAAGTCTACCAAGAGAACAAAGTACATTTGATAATATAAGTAAATTGAAAAGTCTCTAAACATTGCATATTCTTTCTAATCCGTTAAAGTTTAATTTTGACTTTCATTTCCCTTTACTCAAATCTTCAAGCCTCAAAAATGAATGGTTTGTGTATGTGTGTATATTTATTATTCAAGTGTCTGGAACTCTAGAAACTTACATCTTGTCTTAAACATTAACATCTCAGTGGGCCAAGCACAGTTTGGCCATGACCCTGACTTCTACCCAATGTAAGCCTTCAAAAGTTTAATGGAATGTTTATTAGTTACAGAACATAAAGTTTCCAGATGAATACTGGTGTTTAAGAGTGAAACACAACTTCTTAGCTTATCTATAAGAGTGGGTTGTGCACCCAGATAATCTTCGCTCTCTGGATGTTTAAAGGGACACTAAACCCAAAAAAATTCTCCCATGATTCAGGTAGATAATTTAGATTTAAACAACATTCCAATTTACTTCTATTATCTAATTTGCTTCATTCTTTAGATATCCTTTGCTGAAGAAATAGCAATGCACATGGGTGAGCCAATCACATGAGGCATCTATGTGCAGCCACCAATCAGCAGCTTGTAAGCCTATCTAGATATCCTTTTCAGCAAAAGATATCAAGAGAATAAAGAAAAATAGATAATAGAAGTAAGTTAGAAACTTGTTAAAAATTGCATGTTCTGTCTAAATCATGAAAGAAAAAATTGGGGTTTCATGTCCCTTTAAGGCACATTAACTCTTTCCTACTACAAGTCTTTTACATACTCTATAAAACATTGTTAATACATTGCTTTAGTATCAAATGAAAATAACCCACAAAACCCATGTATAATATCAAATAATTTTCTGCACAAGAATATTTATTGGTTATTCTCACCAAGAATAAATACAAGCAATTGTAACATATATCACCTGCCTTTCTCTGATACTTTTGTTAAAAGGAAGTTTCAGAATCAAAATAAATTACATATTTCTCTTGTAAGGTGTATCCAGTCCACGGATCATCCATTACTTGTGGGATATTCTCATTCCCAACAGGAAGTTGCAAGAGGACACCCAACAGCAGAGCTGTAATATAGCTCCTCCCCTAACTGTCATAGCCAGTCATTCTCTTGCAACTCTCAACAAGCTAGGTCGTTGTAGGAGAGAGTGGTTAAATATAGCTAGTTTATTTTCTTCAATCAAAAGTTTGTTATTTTTAAATAGTACCAGAGTTGTGCTATTTTATCTCAGGCAGTAAATAGAAGAAGAATCTGCCTGAGGTTTCTATGATCTTAGCAGGTTGTAACTAAGATCCATTGCTGTTCTCATATATGTCTGAGGGAATTACACAGATGAGGTAACTTCAGCGAGAGAATGGCGTGCAGTTTATTCTGCTATCAGGTATGTGCAGTTATAATTTTTTCTAGAGATGGAAAACACTAGAAAATGCTGCTGATACCGGATTAATGTAAGTTAAGCCTGAATACAGTGATTTAATAACGACTGGTATCATGCTTACTCCCAGGGGTAATACCCTTATGATATTGCAATATAAAACGTTTGCTGGCATGTTTAATCATTTTTATATATGCTTTGGTGATAAAACTTTATTGGGGCCTAGTTTTTTCCACATGACTGGCTTAAATGTTGACTAGAAACAGTTTTACTGAGGCTTTCCACTGTTATAGTATAAAAGTTACAGTTGGTGCAGTTAAAATGACAAACTGTGACATCCAGCTTCCCTCAGGAGTCCCCTGTATGCTATAGGACATCTCTAAAGGGCTCAAAGGCTTTCCAAAGTCGTTTATTGGGGAAGGTAGGACCACAGCTTGCTGTGGCAGTTGGTTGTGACTGTTAAAAAACGTCTATTTCGTTTTTTTGATCCGTTTTTTGAACTAAGGGGTTAATCATCCATTTGCAAGTGGATGCAATGCTCTGCTAGCCTATTACATACACTGTAAAATTTTCGTTTGATTTACTGCATTTTTTCACTGTTTTTCAAATTCTGGCAAAATTTGTTTCTCTTAAAGGCACAGTACCGTTTTTTTTTTTATATTTGCTTGTTAACTTGATTTAAAGTGTTTTCCAAGCTTGCTAGTCTCATTGCTAGTCTGTATAAATATGTCTGACATAGAAGAAACTCCTTGTTCATTATGTTTAAAAGCCATGGTGGAACCCCCTCTTAGAATGTGTACCAAATGTACTGATTTCATTTTATGTAATAAAGATCAGATTCATTTTTTTAAAAATTATCACCAGAGGAATCTGACGAGGGGAAAGTTATGCCGACTAACTCTCCCCATGTGTCAGACCCTTTGACTCCCGCCCAAGGGACTCACGCTCAAATGGCGCCAAGTACATCTAGGGCGCCCATAGCGTTTACTTTACAAGACATGGCGGCAGTCATGGATAATACACTGTCAGCGGTATTAGCCAGACTACCTGAACTTAGAGGTTAGCGAGATAGCTCTGGGGTGAGACAAAATGCAGAGCATACTGACGCTTTAAGAACCATGTCTGATACTGCCTCACAATATGCAGAAGCTGAGGAAGGAGAGCTTCAGTCAGTGGGTGATGTTAATGACTCAGGAAAGATACCTGATTCTAATATTTTTACATTTAAATTTAAGCTTGAACACCTCTGCGTGTTGCTTACGGAGGTTTTAGCTGCTCTGAATGACTGTCATACCATTGCAGTGCCAGAGAAATTGTGTAGACTGCATAAATGCTTTGCAGTGCCGGTGTGTACTGATGTTTTTCCAATACCTAAAAGGTTTACAGAAATTATTAATAAGGAATGGGATAGACCAGGTGTGCCGTTCTCTTCCCCTCCTATTTTTAGAAAAATGTTTTCCAATAGACACCACCACACGGGACTTATGGCAGACAGTCCCTAAGGTGGAGGGAGCAGTTTCTACTCTAGCAAAGCGTACTACTATGCCTGTCGAGGACAGTTGTGCTTTTTTAGATCCAATGGATAAAAATTAGAAGGTTACCTTAAGAAAATATTTATTCAACAAGGTTTTATCCTACAGCCCATTGCATGCATTGCCCCTGTCACTGCTGCTGCGGCGTACTGGTTTGAGTCTCTGGAAGAGGCCTTACAGGTAGCGACTCCATTGGATGACATACTTGGCAAATTTAGAGCACTTAAGCTAGCCAATTATTTTATTTCTGATGCCATTGTTCATTTGAATAAACTAACGGCTAAGAATTCTGGTTTTGCTATACAGGCGCGCAGAGCGCTATGGCTTAAATCATGGTCAGCTGACGTGACTTTAAAATCTAAGCTACTTTACATTCCCTTCAAGGGGCAGACCCTATTCGGGCCTGGTTTGAAGGAGATTATTGCTGATATCACGGGAGGAAAAGGTTGTGCCCTTCCTCAGGACAGGTCCAAATCTAGGGCCAAACAGTCTAATTTTCGTGCCTTTCGAAACTTCAAGGCAGGTGCGGCATCAACTTCCTCTAATAATAAACAAGAGGGAACTTTTGCTCAATACAAGATGGTCTGGAGACCAAACCAGACCTGGAAAAAAGGTAAGCAGGTCAAAAAGCCTGCTGCTGCCTCTAAGACAGCATGAAGGAACGACCCCCTATCCGGTAACGGATCTAGTAGGGGGCAGACTTTCACTCTTTGCCCAGGCGTGGGCAAGAGATGTTCAGGATCCCTGGGCATTGGAAATTATATCCCAGGGATATCTTCTGGACTTCAAAGCTTCCCCCCCAAAAGGGAGATTTCACCTTTCACAATTATCTGCCAACCAGATAAAGAGAGAGGCATTCTTACACTGTGTACGAGACCTCCTAGTTATGGGAGTGATCCATCCAGTTCCAAAGGAGGAACAGGAACAGGGTTTTTACTCAAATCTGTTTGTGGTTCCCAAAAAAGAGGGAACCTTCAGACCGATTTTGGATCTAAAGATCTTAAACAAATTCATCAAAGTTCCGTCGTTCAAGATGGAAACTATTCGTACCATCCTACCACTGATCCAGGAGGGTCAATATATGACTACAGTGGATCTAAAGGATGCTTATCTTCACATTCCGATACACAAAGATCATCATCGGTTTCTCAGGTTTGCCTTTCAAGACAGGCATTACCAGTTGTAGCTCTTCCCTTTGGATTAGCTACAGCCCCAAGAATCTTTACAAAGGTTCTAGGGTTGCTTTTGGCGGTCCTAAGGCCGCGGGGCATAGCAGTAGCCCCTTATTTAGACGATATCCTGATACAGGCGTCAAACTTCCAAATTGCCAAGTCTCATACGAACGTAGTACTGGCATTTCTGAGGTCGCATGGGTGGAAAGTGAACGAGGAAAAGTGTTCTCTATCCCCACTCACAAGAGTTTCCTTTCTAGGGACTCTGATAGATTCTGTAGAAATGAAAATTTACCTTGACGGAGTCCAGGTTATCAAAGCTTATAAATTCCTGTCGGGTTCTTCATTCCATTCCGCGCCCTTTGGTGGCTCAGTGTATGGGAGTAATCGGCTTAATGGTAGCGGCAATGGACATAGTGCTGTTTGCACGCTTACATTTCAGACCGCTGAAACTATGCAGGCTCAGTCAGTGGAGCGGGGATTACACAGATTTGGCCCCTCAACTGAATCTGGACCAAGAGACCAGGGATCCTCTTCCCTGGTGGCTATCTCGGGTCCATCTGTCCAAAGGTATGACCTTCGCAGGCCAGATTGGACTATTGTAACAACAAATGCCAGCCTTCTAGGTTGGGGTGCAGTCTGGAACTCCCTGAAAGCTCAGGGATTGTGGACTCAGGAGGAGTCTCTCCTTCCAATAAATATTCTGGAACTAAGAGCGATATTCAAGGCTCTTCAGGTTTGGCCTCAGTTAGCAACTCTGAGGTACATCAGATTTCAGTCGGTTAACATCACGACTGTAGCTTACATCAACCATCGAGGGGGAACAAGAAGTTCCCTAGAGATGTTAGAAGTTTCAAAAACAATTCACTGGGCAGAGATACACTCTTGCCACCTATCAGCTATCCATATCCCAGGTGTAGAGCACTGGGAGGCGGATTTTCTAAGTCGTCAGACTTTTCATCCGGGAGAGTGGGAACTCCATCCGGAGGTATTTGCACAGCTGATTCTCCATTGGGGCAAACCAGAACTGGATCTCATGGCGTCTCGCCAGAATGCCAAGCTTCCGTGTTACGGATCCAGGTCCAGGGATCCCAAGGCGACACTGATAGATACTCTAGCAGCGCCCTGGTCTTTCAACCTGACTTATGTGTTTCCACCGTTTTCCTCTGCTCCCTCGACTGATTGCCAAGATCAAGCAGGAGAGAGCATTGGTGATTCTGATAGCACCTGCGTGGCCACGCAGGACCTGGTATGCAGATCTAGTGGGCATGTCATCCTTTCCACCATGGTCTCTGCCTCTAAGACAGGACCTTCTACTTCAGGGTCCTTTCAACCATCCAAATCTAATTTCTCTGAGGCTGACTGCCTGGAGATTGAACGCTTGATTTTATCAAAGCGTGGCTTCTCCGAGTCAGTTATTGATACCTTAATACAGGCACGAAAGCCTGTCATCAGTAAAATTTACCATAAGGTATGGCGTAGATATCTTTATTGGTGTGAATCCAAGGGTTACTCATGGAGTAAGGTCAGGATTCCTAGGATTTTATCTTTTCTCCAAGAAGGTTTGGAAAAAGGATTGTCAGCTAGTTTCTTAAAGGGACAGATTTTTGCTCTGTCTATTCTTTTGCACTAGCATCTGGCAGATGTTCCAGACGTTCAGGCATTTTGTCAGGCTTTAGTTAGAATCAAGCCTGTGTTTAAACCTGTTGCTCCACCATAGAGCTTAAACTTGGTTCTTAAGGTTCTTCAAGGAGTTCCGTTTGAACCTCTTCATTCCATAGATATCAAACTTTTATCTTGGAAAGTTCTTTTTTTTTTGATAGCTATTTCCTCGACTCGTAGAGTCTCTGAGCTATCTGCCTTAAAATGTGATTCTCCTTATCTGATTTTTCATACGGATAAGGTAGTCCTGCGTACTGAACCTGGGTTCTTACCTAAGGTGGTATCTAACAAGAATATCAATCAAGAGATTGTGGTTCCAACCTTGTGTTACACAATCTGGACGTGGTCCGTGCTTTAAAGTTTTACTTACAAGCTACTAAAGATTTTCGTCAAACATCTGCTTTGTTTGTTGTCTACTCTGGACAGAGGAGAGGTCAAAAGGCTTTGGCAACCTCTTTTTTTTTGGCTAAGAAGCTTAATCCGCTTAGCCTATGAGACTGCTGGACAGCAGCCTCCTGAAAGGATTACAGCTCATTCCACTAGAGCTGTGGCTTCCACTTGGGCCTTTAAAAATGAGGCTTCTGTTGAACAGATTTGCAAGGCGGCGACTTGGTCTTCGCTTCATACTTTTTCAAAATTTTACAAATTTGATACTTTTGCTTCTTTGGAGGCTATATTTGGGAGAAAGGTTTTACAGACAGTGGTTTCTTCCATTTAAGTTCCTGCCTTGTCCCTCCCTTCATCCGTGTACTTTAGCTTTGGTATTGGTATCCCACAAGTAATGGATGATCCGTGGACTGGATACACCTTACAAGAGAAAACACAATTTATACTTACCTGATAAATGTATTTCTCTTGTGGTGTATCCAGTCCACGGCCCGCCCTGTCATTTTAAGGCAGGTAATTTTTAAATTTAAACTACAGTAACCACTACACCCTATGGTTCCTCCTTTTCTCGGCTTGTTTTCGGTCGAATGACTGGCTATGACAGTTAGGGGAGGAGCTATATTACAGCTCTGCTGTTGGGTGTCCTCTTGCAACTTCCTGTTGGGAATGAGAATATCCCACAAGTAATGGATGATCCGTGGACTGGATACACCACAAGAGAAATAAATTTATCAGGTAAGTATAAATTGTGTTTTTGTCAAAAGAAATAATGCAAATATTAATTACACTAGAATTAAGGTTGAATTTAAACTGCAGAAGGCAGTAGGCACAGGTTACTTAGATACTTGGGGGCCAAATTATCAATGTCTGTCCGACATAATACGCTGTAGCATGTCCGATAGACATCGCTGAATGCTGACAGCATATGCTGTCAGCATTTGACATTGCACAGGAAGTTCACCAGAACTGCTTGTGCAATGCCGCCCCCTGCAGATTTGCGGCCTCTTGGCCACTAGCAGGAAGTGTCAATCAGCCGCATCGTATAGGATCGGGTGGATTGCAGACCGCAACCTCAGAGGCAGCGGACCAGTTATGGAGCAGCGGTCTTAAGACTGCAGCTTCCTAACTGCTGTTTCTGGTGAGCCTGAAGGTTCGCACGGAAACGGGGGCATCAAGCTCCACTCGGAGCTTGATCATTCGGCCCCTTGCTGACTCTTCAAACCTTTTCACAAGAAGAGCCTCAATTTTCTACAGGGCAATATCTGTACAGGGCAAACAAATGTACAGAAAGTAAGTAAGATAATGGTCTATTACAAACTTTTATTAATTAATCAGCCAGGTAGAAGACATCCCTAGGCAGATAGGCATTACTAATTAGAAATACGACTCTGTTTTCAAGTGAAGCATGGTAGCAGGGATACAGCTTTCTTGTGTTTCTCTGTGAAAAAGCTGGAAGACTTCAGGGCATAGTTTGCTGATGCAAAGCTGCACGCATGTTGAGTCTTACAGCATGGCAGCATTTCCTCAAAAGTAACTTTTCCATACAGATATTGTATAGTAAAAGACATAGAAAATGTGTTTGTATTTTATTATAAACTATGTTTTATAATAATAATAATAATAATACTTTTTTGTTTTTAGAAAAATAATAAGAATTTTTTGTTTTTAGAAAATTGAATGTTCATGTTTGTAGCAGCAAGTTCCTGTTCACCAGTGGAGCTGTTGGGAGTTTGTCCTTATCGGCCAATAAGCAGTTCTTCATTAAAAAATACACGCATTTCCAGTTAGTTTATTATTAGTTTTAACAGCTTTATCTTTTTAATTAATAGAAATAATATTTTTACTTTGTTTACTTAAAGTCATATAATGTCATGTAAGTGATGTTTCATACACCAGTGTTTCTCAACCATGTTCCTCAATTACCCCCAACAGGTCAGGTTTTCATTATTGCTGAACCATGGCACAGGTGAAGTATTTAGCTTATCAGTAACACCATGGTTACTAACCTGCTGTCATTCATAAGCTGATTATTTCACCTGTGCACTGGTTCAGCTATAATGAAAACCTGGCCTGTTGGGGGAACTTGAGGACCGCGGTTGAGAAACAGTAACATACACCCCATATTTGTAGAGTGTTGTGCACTAAATTGATGCTCAGTTTATTGCATGTTTCTAGTGTGTATTATTCAGTTCCTGCCTGTACACTAACACACATATTTTTATTTCAGATAGGAGCATGTGGTTACATTAAATCATTAATCAAGAACAGTTGCTGGTTAATTCAGGCATTCAGTCTGGCATGTACTGTAAAAGGCTATGACATCCGTAAGTAAATGAAGTATGCAAAACTAATTTAAATCGGCATGAAACCCAACATTTTTCTTTTATGATTCAGATAGAGAATGTCATTTTTATAAAGTTTTCAATTTACTTCTGTTATCAAATTTGCTTTGTTCTTTTGTTATTCTTTGTTGAAGAGATATCTAGATAGGTAGCGTGCACATGCTTTTCAACAAAGGATAACAAGAAAACAAAGAAAATTTTAAACAGAAGTAAATTGGAACGTTGTTTGTATGTTGTATCTGAATCATGAAAGAACAAAACTGACTTTTATGTCCCTTTAACAGTGGCTTGAATTATATAATGACACGTATAGGAAAACAGAGTATTAGTATTCTGCATTCATGTCTTTAAAATGTTTCTATTCATGATCTGTGAGGGCTATCACTCTTGCAATGTTTAACATGATAGATATTACTCTTGCTATTGTAGGATTGTCTCTCAAAATAGGCTTTTGGCAAAAGGCTTCCCCATTGTCACATTTTTAGAATTGTTTGTCTTTTCCTGCGTGCTTATTTTATAACAACTTATCTGCAAAGTTTTTTAGGAATGGAATTAAACGGTCATATCCAATGATCGAGCCTTGCTTTATTTAATACTTTCTCAGGGGCCTATTTATGAAAGGCCTGTCGGACATGATCTGACAGTGCGGATCATGTCCGACAGACCTCGTTGAATGCGGAGAGCAATACGCTATCCGCATTCAGCATTGCACCAGCAGCTCTTGTGAACTGCTGGTGCAGCGCCGCCCCCTGCAGATTCGCGGCCAATCGGCCGCTAGCAGGGGGTGTCAATCAACTTGATCGTATCGATCGGGTTGAATTGCGGCGATGTCTGTCTACCTCCCAGAGCAGGCAGACAGGTTATGGAGCAGCGGCCTGAAGGCTCGCCAGAAGCACGGGCCCTCAAGCTCTATACAGAGCTTGATAGATAGGCCCCTAAATATCATATAGAGGTGAAAATGGTTGCTTGTGTGCCATTTGATACACAGATTTTTGTGCAGCCTTGTAATATTTTGTACACAGTTTTGTCAGACTGTGCTCATTTTACAGTTTTGAATGACCATGCGCATATGTATAGCCTCATTATGGAGCTTTCAGAATTGATAAACAGTGGAAACCAGACTTGTTCATCCTGTCACCCAGAACACACACCTGCATTTCCCTTTGCCCCTAGAATCTCTGCTATTAAGAAAATCTCAGTTGTTGCTCCCACATAATTTTTTTAAGATACCTTGAGTCTCTTTTGACTCAAAGGAGCCGAATTATCAAATGTTGGGCGGACATGATTCGCGCCCGACATCGCTAAATGCCGACAGCATACACTGTCGGCATTTAACATTGCACAAGCATTTCTTGTGAAATGCTTGTGCAATGCCGCCCCCTGCACATTTGCCGCTAGCAGGGGGAGTCAATCATCCTGATCGTATCTGATCCGGATGATTGCAGTCCAGCACCTAAGAGGTGGCGGATGAGTTAAGGAGCAGCTGTCTTATGACCAGAAAACATCAGGCGGAGCAAGCAGCCTTGCTGCTTAATAAATCTCCCCCAAAGAGAGGTTCCAATCTTAACTGCTGCAACACTCTTCCCACTGTATTCATATCTAATGCTAACTATAGCATCAGGGACTCTCCAGCCTCTTTCTAGTTTATCTGTGCCATTACCCACTTTAAATGGCACGTACCATACCAAGCTAACATAAATCATTTAAATATTATGTGAGATACCTTTAATTGGTTCAGTACTATTTTGAGCCATTAAGATGTGAAAATTGTACATATTTATTATGCTCATATGAGGATTTGTAGACAAAATTCTTGCAGAATAAAAATATAGTTCTTTAAAAAGGAGGAGACTTTTTTTACATTTTTTTTATTTATTTATTGGTCAGTTTTAAACTTGTAATTAAGTGTATTGTGAAGTTTGACACTAGACGTTTTACTCAGGCACTGTTTAAGAACCCCATAGGCAGCGGTCCACTTTTCCTAATTACTATGAATCCCCTGGTCTTAGCTGTTTATAGTGCACCTTTTCTAAAAAAAAATTTTTTATAATATTGTTAACTATATTATAGTCTAGTTTTTTCTATAATAAAAAAAAATATGTTTTTTGGTTAATGTTTTACACATATAGGTAATAAATAATATTAATTTTATTTGTATCTTTGAAATTTTATATTAGCTCCAAATACTGTGGAATGTCAGCTGCCAAGTGGAGAGGCTGGGATCATATGGGACAGTATATGCTTTGCCTTTCTTTTACTGCAGAGAAGAGTATTTATGAGCTATTACTTCCTACATGTAGTCGCAGACATAAAGTCCTCTCAGATCCTTGCATCAAGGTGAGTTGTTATGGCTAATATTGGTTTGAAAGGGAGAAAATGCCTTCAGCATAGAATGCAAAGTCCCATTTTCATTAACTAGGCTATTAGTCTATTCACAAAAGCAGAAGCAGTCTTACTCCAAAGAAATACAGTGGAGAAATAACTTTCGTAAAGAGGAAACATTTAGCATTGTATTTTTTTTTAGAGTTTCATCTATCATCAGCAGTTAGAAACATTCTGTGCAGAATGATGTGATTGTCACTGTATTAAGAAAAACATGTAATAAGTTAAGTCAGGGTAAAATATTCTCCTGCTGCAATGCTAGCCATTCATTTGTTGTTACATAAGGGGAAAATATTAATCTAAAGGTACATTTTACTTTAAAACTTCAGTTTATTTAGTCAAAATTACAATATTTTGTGTGAGTCCCTTGAATGTATATATTTATGAATACAAACTTGCTTATTAAATAACAAAAAAATGACTAGGATAGGGCGGTGTTTATTAAACCTAATCTTCAACTTTCTTGAAGAGAACAAACCTTATGTATTTCCCTACTTGGCTCAATCATAATTCATTATACAGTGATCAAAAAGAAAAATATCTTGTTCCAGCCAGAGGAGGTGCTGAAAACATAAAAGTTGTGATACACTGGCGTCTGGTGTTGTTCAATAACACCGCCTTGGACGCATATAGACTTGTAATATATTGTGACTAACCAAACCAAAATCAATATACATTTTTATAAGATGTCCAATAAGTCAGTACATGTGACCACAGTCCTTTTTCACAAGTGCATAATATCTGTAGAAGGTAACAGGGTTGACGTAGAGGAGGTGGATAAGTGATCTCTATCAGAACCCTAGGAATCATGATAGTTTTTATGGTGCACAGTTAAATCATGTTAGGCTACTTATTTTTTTTTTAATTTCTACAGGTATTTTTTTTTTTTTTTAACTCTCATTGATTACTGAACTTATATACAACACTTTTTATGTTAAGTTACATGTTATATTCCTGATCTCAGAATAGATTGTAAACTAAAATATGTATCTTATTTTGTCTTTGTCATATTACCAGTTAGAAACAGCAGACTCTTTAGGACCATATCATTTTGTATTAGACCTCTAGGCCTTTTTGGAATGTAGCAGTGCCTCTAGAATTATATCAACCACTTAGACTGCCCTTGTGTTAACTCTGTAAAAACAGGTTTTAGGTAGTGTTAGTTAATTAATGTGTCTGATTACATATCAGTAATGTTCACAGAGATTATTAAATCATTGTCTAATTAAGTCACTTTTCATTTATGCAAAAGGTACTATGAATGTTCCCCTTGACATTTGTTCTGTCATTCTACACAACAAATGTTACCATTCAAACATTCTAACATTTTAATACTGATCCCCTAAGACTTTTATTGAAGTTAGTTTTTCATGTTCATATTGAAAAAAATCAAGTGTTACATTTGACAAAGAGAAAGTTTATATTTGTTTGCAGAACACAAGTAACGAACAACATTGAGCGTTTGTTTTGCAACATTTCACACATTTTATTATTATTAATTTTTTAAATAATATCCTATTCCTAAGTAAAATACAAGCAAATTTATTTTGCAGTACATATAATTGTATACTTTTATTTATACTTTTTTCATCTTTCACCAGAGGTGCTGAACTTTTTCAAGCTACAATTGTCAAAGCCGTAAAAGCAAGAATTGAAGAAGAAAAAAAATCTATGGACCAACTCAAGAGACAGTATGGAAATTTCTCTTTATTTCTACTAACATATATATGTAATGTAATATCATAGGATGAACACTACGGGGTTAATTACAATCCTTTAGAAAAGTCTATCTAATGATTTTCCTGCAAAATTCTCCATTAACATCTATCAGGATTTTTGTAGACAAATCATTTGATAAGCATTTTTAAATTTTGATCAACCCCTGTATCTGTTATTCCAAATTTGCAATAAAAGCATCTAAGTCTGAAAACAAATACATGTTTTTTTTCATAATTTATTTTTATTTAACACACTTTCAATGGTATCTGTATTTGGGACTGTTAAATTAGCTTATTTCTATATTATATGATCAATAAGGAACCTATATGTACAGGATTTTATAACTGTTATGCTTGCTTAATTGAAACTCAAATAAGCAGATAAAAAAGGCCTGGGCTTTATAAATGAATTGCATCTATATTATGTTTTATGCAGCATTACTACATACTGGACCATATATGAATTTGCATTGTTATATAATTTTCATTTTCTTTACTCTTAGATTGATCATAATTATATAGGCATTATATTTATCATCTATAGGACATATTGCTGTTTTTTCTAACATGCTTAGTTATTATAGATAAAATGTATACCTGTCAACAAACCACTAATGTTCATTTTAAAAAAGGCTTAAGAACCGTAACCATTATCGATTTCACCAGGATGGACCGTATTAAAGCCAGACAACAGAAATACAAAAAAGGAAAAGAGAGAATGTTAAGTCTTGTCCAGGAATCAGGAGAGGGACAAAGTATTCAGAAATGTGAAGAAGATGATGATGATGGTATGGCTTTATTTTATTTGCTAAGATACATTTCATATTTTTTTATGCTTATTTTATCCAAAATATTGTTTATTTCTAATTGGATGTAATGCAGAATTATTATATTAGACTTGTCTTTTGCCACACGTATCTAGTTAGTTATATACCGTTTCCTAATTACAGTAGGGCATGTGTTTGGTCTACACTAGGTTTGTTGGATAACTCCCAGGACAGACAATTTTAAAGCAAAGGTTTAATATATTATTATTGTTATATTAGAACTGTGTCTAGATAATATTGATGATAGTTTCCACAACTTTAAAATCTTACATATGTTAATATCTTAATTTATATTTGTTCTACATTTTAGTAATTAACTGTGGGTGAATGCATTTTACAGGGCTAGAGGGGCACTATATACTAAATACATTTCATGTACCTCCCTCTAATTATGGGTGCTGCCATTATGTAACCTAGATTACACTGCAGGTATCTGACAGAGAGTTGCTGCGCATGTGCATTGGAATGGGGTGAAAGACAGATTTCAAAATGGCGGCACCCATGACTAGAGGGATGCAGGGGATAACCTCAACACTATACTTATAAAATGCATTTAGTATTTTCATTAAATTTTCATGGGGGCACATATAAGCCCAATAAAGTAAATGTTTATAATGCTTATAATTATACTTTAAATGATCCAATTTGAGAAGCATCTGCATGTGAAATTTAATATATGAGTAGGCGAGGCGACCTGCAAGCATTCCCTGGTGATCCTCAGGTAAGGAGAAATAGATATAGGTATTGGTTTTCTATGTATGTGGAATTAAAAGTTAAACATATAGTAGTAGATATACAGCTTAAGTTAAGATGAAGCGAAATTATTATAAAAGCAACGCCGTGCTTTATATGATTTTGTGTTATTTTTGTAAGGAAAAATGCTGAAATGCAGAAAAGATAAGTAAAAACTGAAATGACATAAAGTGCAGAAGGAAGCAGCCAAAAGTGATATGATATAGGGCCTTTTAGTATTACTATTCCTGACTTCCGGAAATAAATTAAAAAAACATTTGTACAAGTGCCATCCTATCGGCTAGATTTGGAGTTTGGCGGTAAAAGGGCTGTTAACGCTCCGCGGGTTTTTTTCTGGCCGCACCATAAATTTAACTCTGGTATCGAGAGTTCAAACAAATGCTGCGTTAGGCTCCAAAAAAGGAGCGTAGAGCATATTTAGCGCAAATGCAACTCTCGATACCAGAGTTGCTTACGGACGCGGCCGGCCTCAAAAACGTGCTCGTGCACGATTCTCCCATAGGAAACAATGGGGCTGTTTGAGCTGAAAAAAAACCTAACACCTGCAAAAAAGCAGCGTTCAGCTCCTAACGCAGCCCCATTGTTTCCTATGGGGAAACACTTCCTACGTCTGCACCTAACACTCTAACATGTACCCCGAGTCTAAACACCCCTAGCCTTACACTTATTAACCCCTAATCTGCCGCCCCCGCTATCGCTGACCCCTGCATTACACTTTTAACCCCTAATCTGCCGCTCCGTAAACCGCCGCCACCTACGTTATCCCTATGTACCCCTAATCTGCTGCCCTAACATCGCCGACCCCTATGTTATATTTATTAACCCCTAATCTGCCCCCCACAACGTCGCCGACACCTACCTACACTTATTAACCCCTAATCTGCCGAGCGGACCTGAGCGCTACTATAATAAAGTTATTAACCCCTAATCCGCCTCACTAACCCTATCATAAATAGTATTAACCCCTAATCTGCCCTCCCTAACATCGCCGACACCTACCTTCAATTATTAACCCCTAATCTGCCGACCGGAGCTCACTGCTATTCTAATAAATGTATTAACCCCTAAAGCTAAGTCTAACCCTAACACTAACACCCCCCTAAGTTAAATATAATTTTTATCTAACGAAATAAATTAACTCTTATTAAATAAATGATTCCTATTTAAAGCTAAATACTTACCTGTAAAATAAATCCTAATATAGCTACAATATAAATTACATTTATATTATAGCTATTTTAGGATTAATATTTATTTTACAGGTAACTTTGTATTTATTTTAACCAGGTACAATAGCTATTAAATAGTTAAGAACTATTTAATAGTTACCTAGTTAAAATAATTACAAATTTACCTGTAAAATAAATCCTAACCTAAGATATAATTAAACCTAACACTACCCTATCAATAAAATAATTAAATAAACTACCTACAATTACCTACAATTAACCTAACACTACACTATCAATAAATTAATTAAACACAATTGCTACAAATAAATACAATTAAATAAACTATCTAAAGTACAAAAAATAAAAAAGAACTAAGTTACAGAAAATAAAAAAATATTTACAAACATAAGAAAAATATTACAACAATTTTAAACTAATTACACCTACTCTAAGCCCCCTAATAAAATAACAAAGACCCCCAAAATAAAAAATTCCCTACCCTATTCTAAAATACAAAAATTACAAGCTCTTTTACCTTACCAGCCCTGAACAGGGCCCTTTGCGGGGCATGCCCCAAGAATTTCAGCTCTTTTGCCTGTAAAAAAAAACATACAATACCCCCCCCCCAACATTACAACCCACCACCCACATACCCCTAATCTAACCCAAACCCCCTTAAATAAACCTAACACTAATCCCCTGAAGATCTTCCTACCTTGTCTTCACCATCCAGGTATCACCGATCCGTCCTGGCTCCAAGATCTTCATCCAACCCAAGCGGGGGTTGGCGATCCATAATCCGGTGCTCCAAAGTCTTCCTCCTATCCGGCAAGAAGAGGACATCCGGACCGGCAAACATCTTCTCCAAGCGGCATCTTCTATGTTCTTCCATCCGATGACGACCGGCTCCATCTTGAAGACCTCCAGCGCGGATCCATCCTCTTCTTCCGACGACTAGACGACGAATGACGGTTCCTTTAAGGGACGTCATCCAAGATGGCGTCCCTCGAATTCCGATTGGCTGATAGGATTCTATCAGCCAATCGGAATTAAGGTAGGAATTTTCTGATTGGCTGATGGAATCAGCCAATCAGAATCAAGTTCAATCCGATTGGCTGATCCAATCAGCCAATCAGATTGAGCTCGCATTCTATTGGCTGATCGGAACAGCCAATAGAATGCGAGCTCAATCTGATTGGCTGATTGGATCAGCCAATCGGATTGAACTTGATTCTGATTGGCTGATTCCATCAGCCAATCAGAAAATTCCTACCTTAATTCCGATTGGCTGATAGAATCCTATCAGCCAATCGGAATTCGAGGGACGCCATCTTGGATGACGTCCCTTAAAGGAACCGTCATTCGTCGTCTAGTCGTCGGAAGAAGAGGATGGATCCGCGCTGGAGGTCTTCAAGATGGAGCCGGTCGTCATCGGATGGAAGAACATAGAAGATGCCGCTTGGAGAAGATGTTTGCCGGTCCGGATGTCCTCTTCTTGCCGGATAGGAGGAAGACTTTGGAGCACCGGATTATGGATCGCCAACCCCCGCTTGGGTTGGATGAAGATCTTGGAGCCAGGACGGATCGGTGATACCTGGATGGTGAAGACAAGGTAGGAAGATCTTCAGGGGATTAGTGTTAGGTTTATTTAAGGGGGTTTGGGTTAGATTAGGGGTATGTGGGTGGTGGGTTGTAATGTTGGGGGGGGGGTATTGTATGTTTTTTTTTACAGGCAAAAGAGCTGAAATTCTTGGGGCATGCCCCGCAAAGGGCCCTGTTCAGGGCTGGTAAGGTAAAAGAGCTTGTAATTTTTGTATTTTAGAATAGGGTAGGGAATTTTTTATTTTGGGGGTCTTTGTTATTTTATTAGGGGGCTTAGAGTAGGTGTAATTAGTTTAAAATTGTTGTAATATTTTTCTTATGTTTGTAAATATTTTTTTATTTTCTGTAACTTAGTTCTTTTTTATTTTTTGTACTTTAGATAGTTTATTTAATTGTATTTATTTGTAGCAATTGTGTTTAATTAATTTATTGATAGTGTAGTGTTAGGTTAATTGTAGGTAATTGTAGGTAGTTTATTTAATTATTTTATTGATAGGGTAGTGTTAGGTTTAATTATATCTTAGGTTAGGATTTATTTTACAGGTAAATTTGTAATTATTTTAACTAGGTAACTATTAAATAGTTCTTAACTATTTAATAGCTATTGTACCCGGTTAAAATAAATACAAAGTTACCTGTAAAATAAATATTAATCCTAAAATAGCTATAATATAAATGTAATTTATATTGTAGCTATATTAGGATTTATTTTACAGGTAAGTATTTAGCTTTAAATAGGAATCATTTATTTAATAAGAGTTAATTTATTTCGTTAGATAAAAATTATATTTAACTTAGGGGGGTGTTAGTGTTAGGGTTAGACTTAGCTTTAGGGGTTAATACATTTATTAGAATAGAGGTGAGCTCCGGTCGGCAGATTAGGGGTTAATAATTGAAGGTAGGTGTCGGCGATGTTAGGGAGGGCAGATTAGGGGTTAATACTATTTATGATAGGGTTAGTGAGGCGGATTAGGGGTTAATAACTTTATTATAGTAGCGCTCAGGTCCGCTCGGCAGATTAGGGGTTAATAAGTGTAGGTAGGTGTCGGCGACGTTGTGGGGGGCAGATTAGGGGTTAATAAATATAACATAGGGGTCTGCGATGTTAGGGGCAGAAGATTAGGGGTACATAGGGATAACGTAGGTGGCGGCGCTTTGCGGTCGGAAGATTAGGGGTTAATTATTTTAAGTAGCTTGCGGCGACGTTGTGGGGGGCAAGTTAGGGGTTAATAAATATAATATAGGGGTCGGCGGGGTTAGGGGCAGCAGATTAGGGGTACATAAGTATAACGTAGGTGGCGGTCGGCAGATTAGGGGTTAAAAATTTTAATCGAGTGGCGGCGATGTGGGGGGACCTCGGTTTAGGGGTACATAGGTAGTTTATGGGTGTTAGTGTACTTTAGGGTACAGTAGTTAAGAGCTTTATAAACCGGCGTTAGCCAGAAAGCTCTTAACTCCTGCTTTTTTCAGGCGGCTGGAATCTTGTCGTTAGAGCTCTAACGCTCACTGCAGAAACGACTCTAAATACCAGCGTTAGAAAGATCCCATTGAAAAGATAGGCTACGCAAATGGCGTAGGGGGATCTGCGGTATGGAAAAGTCGCGGCTGTAAAGTGAGCGTTAGACCCTTTAATCACTGACTCCAAATACCAGCGGGCGGCCAAAACCAGCGTTAGGAGCCTCTAACGCTGGTTTTGACGGCTACCGCCGAACTCTAAATCTAGGCCTATGTGTCTTAAACAGGAGAGAATCTAAAAATGTTCTGTCCGTTCAGGTGCAGATAAAATATATATTTGTGTCCCTATTATAATAGAAGAGGTTGGGCTATTAACACCCCATGCTTGTCAAAGAAAGGCATTGTTTTTCAATTTGTTAAAAAAAAATAAGTACATTATACGTCACTGTGTATCTTATAGCACAATCTTAAAGACTGACATAAAAGTGCTATCATTGTTGGATATGAACCGTGTTATCCAAGCTGATTCTAAGTGCACTTTTGTCAAATGAGTGTGTTAAAGGGAGATAAAACACCTTGAAATTCTTTGTACCATCATTTCATTATTTATTTTATCACATTCTAAGTAATTATACTTTAAACATTACAAGTTTTCCAATTTTAAAAATGTATGAATGACACTGCAAACTTCACATGCCAAATCATGCGAAACACGTGTGTCCCTAAATGGAATAACAGATGTGATAAGATACAGAAAAAAATACAATGATTTAACAGAATGGCAGTGGCAAGCCTTTTTGTACTCTAGCAATAAGTCCAGATAGGCTGATCTAATGTGGTTGGAGAAGTTTGGCCATTGAAAAACAATAAAAACAAAAAAGTTTGATAGTGTTTAAAAGAAGTAGTAGTGTGCAAGAAGGGTAATAGAAATGTGTCAGATCAGCCAATCTAGCCATACACTTCTTTATCAATATTATAGTTTCAAGTGTTTTCCTATCATATTTCTAGTACTGAATATGTCATATATTCATCTACATTTGATTTTGTGATGAAAGTTTTATCACCTATTATTATCTTTATTTTACTTATAATTTTGGTAACAAAGGCATATTTCCCATACTATATAACTATATTATGTATTGTGCCATAAACAAAAGTGTCTATTAAAAAACTATTATATGCGTATTGACTGCAGTAAAGTCGTCTATCTCACTGTGCTTAATTTAATGTATCAACATATTTCATTTTAGGAGAAGCAGACAAAGAGAAAGCCAAGGGCAAAAAAAAGCAGTGGTGGCGGCCTTGGGTTGATCATGCTTCCAGTAGGTTTTTTCAATCATCTGTCAAATTCATGGATTTAGACCTTATATCCTTGACCAGAATACTGTTTGTTTTCCTGCATGGTTTACTCTTTGTGACTCCTTAGACATCTGAGACTTAACAAGCAATATCTTTCATTTGAGATGATAAAAAAAATCTGAATATTGCTGACCTTGGCTTATTTAACCCTTTGGCTGCTGGGGCGCTGCAGCGCATTGCAGTAAATGGGTCAATCTGCTTGTAGTTTAAAAAATCTAGATTTTTTGTTAAAGTACTGTGATTTCATAAGATTCCTACTTAAAAAAAAATAGTTCATGTTATTTCAGTACCAGAAATATAAAATACACTTACATATATAATGAGGTGAATAGATTATTTCACTTGACTTTACGTATATATATATCTAGGATTTAAATCCACTTGAATCTTCCAATTTGTTTTAAAAATAATAATACATTATAAGTCATACTGAAATATTTGAAACATACATAAACAGGGCTCAGAAATCAAGCCATACAGCGTACCTGACTTGTATTCCCAAAATTGTTTGTTAAATGGACAGTAAAGTCAAAATTAAATGGATTGAACAGATCATGAAGTTTTAAAGAATTTTCCAATTTATTTATATTATCAATTTTGTGTAGTTCTCTGTTTATACTTTGTTAAAGAGTAATTCTAGGTGAGCTCAGGAGCGTGCATGTGGCTTTAGCCATCTGGCAGCAGTGTTTGCAACATTGTTTAGAACACTGTTATACATAGTTGCAAACACTGCTGCTATAGACTTCTAAAACACTTTCACACCACTGAGCTCAGCATACCTATATGTGATATTCAATAAAGGATACCAAGAGAACAAAGTAAAATTGATATTAAAAGCAATTTAGAAATTTGCACGCCCCATCTGTATCATGAAAGTTTAATTTTGACTTCATTGTCCCTTTAAGCTTCAGCACATCCATTTTTTTAAATTTATGTCTTTTAAAAACTATTGAAACTCATTTGATGAAAACCTTTTTTTAAAAGTTCTTGTTTAAATGTGCAAAGTTTGAAAAATCCAGTTTGACAAAATTCTAAAGTTTGTACTCATCCACATAATTTTATAAATATTGTTTTTAAATATTACTACAGGAACAGCTTCTAGCTGTATAATATTGCTACACTTGCCTTTGGGTGTTACCCAGGGAAATTCTATTAAGTGATAATCCAATGCCTGGAATTTCTAGAATTATGTCTGTAAAGTGAGAAGTTTAATTTTGACATTTTCACAAGTTGATTTATTTGCCTTTGAGAATATATTTTATTTCAAATGAACATTCCATGTTAAATGCTAATTTTCAAACACATATAACTTCGGAGTGGATGAATGAATTAAGCTAAAATTTGCAATTTTTCAATATAGTAAACGGGTATTTAGATTAAAAAAAATACAGCAAAACCGCTATATGAATAAAATCACAAAACTGGACGTGGATAAATATACTTGATTAGTTAACCTAGCTTTATTTGAAGAACAAAACATAGATCCAGAGATGTAAAGCTTCTCCCGAGAAAGGTGGGCAGTAATTTTTCTTGTTGCTCTTGTATGTAGAGCAGAGTTTAAGTTTAACATTTATATTAAAGAGAAAAATCTAGATAGAGAAATGGACACATGTAAATGTGGACATATATAGGTAAACCAGAGCAAACCATACTTGAGCCTCATTAAAAAGTTAATTGTATAAATAACAAAAAATAAGAAAGATATGTAATTTTGACTCCATTGCAATGGTGGATTGACTAGTAAACTCTGCAATATATCATTAAATGTCTGATTCATAAATCATTAACAAGGTTTAATAGACTAATTCTACGGAGTCACAAATAAACTGTGTCAGTCTTCTGTTTTCTATTTCTAAAAAAAAGTGTTCTGCCTCAACATAAGATATGTCTTATTTTCACACCATGAACAATCATCCATCCATACTTCTTGGTCATCTAGTGCTTTGAGACATGAATTCCTTTGTTAAATAGTATATTCGGAAGCTACTTTAAGAACTAACCCAGAGATGTACTTGGTACATAGAAAGCATTGCATTGTGTCTCCATGCACCAGAAAGGGACTTTTTGGTATGGAAAATTTATAGGCATTTGTGTTTATGTGAATTTTAATATATGTATGACAGTGACTTATATTACTGAAAGTGATAGCATGGTATGTTATAATACATTAAGATGTATTGTACTATGTGAATTCTGACAAATTCTATATGTTTATTTTATAATGTGTTATGTTACTACTGAAGCCATTAATATAAGTCACAATTACATTTTTAACTGAATGTGGTGTCTTCTACAAATTCTCTTAGTAAGGGCCTTATTCAAGAAAGATTTCTTACCCCAATAAACGACTTGTTAAATATGACCCTTACTAATATTATACATTTTAATGTTTAGTATGATACAATATTCTGAGATGTTTTACACCATTTTGCCCTTATTATAATCTGCTTCAAAAATTAAAATTTTCAATTTGACCATGTTCACATCACAAGCAAAGATTCATTAATTCTGAAAGACTATTTTATTTATGATATGTCTATGATATTAACAGTACTTAGAGAATTGTTCCTACTAATGAGTTCAAACTCCAGTGCTTTATTGCTATTTGATCATACCTTTTGTTCTCTAGTTGTATTTATTTATTAGTTTTATATAATGTAAAATTACATTTTTAATTTATTTAGCTTTAAAATTAAAGTTAAAATATTTATTTATAGTTCTGGTGAATTTGCAACGTTCTAATGTGGTTCTTATTTGTGCTCATAATATGGAAATAATTCATGCAAAAAATATTTTTAATAAAATTTTATGAAAACTCTTGAAATATAATTTGACCGGAAAACAATAAGGTATGACGGAATTTATTTTTATGGGTTTCTATTCAACTCACAAATTTCCCTGCTCATAAAACACAAGCAACTGCTGTATACAGACACTTTATATATCTGATTTTGTGGTATTTACCAGAAATCCCTCCTCCGTCTTCTAGCAAGCCATATAAGACTTTATTATGAGCTGGTGTCTTTCTATAGAAATATATGGTACATTTATAAAGTTTGGCAATTGATGTTGCTGTAATACAGATTTAATCTGATGTGTATACAGCACTATGGAATTTTGCAGCTCTAAAGAAATAAATGATGATAATAATAATAATAATAATAATAAATATCCTCCTTTGTGAAACCCACTTATGAATAGCCCTCTGCATTTAGATATACAACATAAATAGCAAACAGTAATAGAAATGGCACTCTGAGACCACAAGATCTCTTACTTATATCTTATATTTATTAGGGATGTACATTCGGATCCTTCGTGAGGACCCGAAAGCGGAAGTAAGCAGCACCTCATGTCCTACGGATATTTTCATAGCCGGAATGATTCTTGTAAAAGATCTCCTCTCTACAGATTTGGTTTGCACAGAAAATATTCGAAGGACACAAGTCGCTGCTTACTTCCGCATTTGAATCCTCACGAAAAATCCGAATGTACACCCCTAACATTTATTATTATGTTATTTGTAGGGTGCCCACAGATTCATCAGCGCTAGCTTATTTTGACGTCATAATAGAATATGCAATTACTATAAACATATATCAGCTTAAAGAGGTTATATCTCCTTGTTTAACTATATGTCATCCAAGCACATTAAATTTATGAGTGCTTCCAGGTGAATAAGAGGAAATTGATGTGTGAATAGGCAAGATATTTGCATAAAAAGTTACAAATGCCCTAACTACTTATGTATTTGATTAGTTCTAGATGTTATGCCCTATGCAAAATGATAATGTAAATTTATATTTTGCATGTTAAATAGCAATATATACCCTTTATTATGTTGTATTCAAAAAAAAAAAAAAAAATATATATATATATATATATATATAGTATTATTATATACATATACACATATAAACATATGAAACCCTTTGCAAATTCCCTCATTTCACTACGTGTTCAAACCATTCTTCGGATCATATGCATACATATTCTTGATTAGCTCACCAGCTGTACCCTCATCTGGAGTGTTAATATATTTTTGTATGTGTTAGAGCATACAATGTTCTTATTCCAGTAATATAGTACAATATCTTACCCCATCTTTTTGCAATCAATTTCTGCTTGTGAGAGGTTACGTAGACAACATTACTGCCAAATCATGATCAGATTTCCATTAAAAGCCTGACTAATTTAGTTATTGGCTATAAAAAAATATATATATTTTTTTCCACTATGGTTTGTACTTTAAAATATATGATACCATTATACCATAGAAATCACCTTATTTGGAGGAGGAAATAGTTTATACTCTGCAGGTCCCAACATAAGTAAAACTAAAACTTACATATGTTATTATATCCATTTCAATCCAAGCATGATATATCATAATAACAATAATTGATAAAACATCAATTAAAAAATAAGCAGAAATTCAACTCTCAAGATTAAAACAAAAATATTTTATTTTAAGACAAGGTTCTTTTTATGCGCAGGTAGAAGTCTGTTGAATAGATGTACACAAAGTGTTATAATGGGGGCGAAATGTTTATTTTTCATCAATTTATTTATCTTTCATGTTTAAATTGACAGTAATTATTGTATGAGTATTAAGCTTGCCACACATTACTTTAGCAGTAAGTAAGTAGTGTGGCTGCCGTAAATACTTGGCCATTGTGTCTTTTGTTTTGTTCTGTTACTTTTTGTGTTTTCTTAGGCTTGGTAAAAATAAGCAAAAAGAAAAAGAAAAGTTCTGTTCAAGGATATAAGGCAAATGTCATTTAATATATACTAATATGGAGGCGAAAAGTCTTTATCAATTTATAATCACAAGTCTAATATTGTCAACAATGATTTCCAAATAGTGAAGGAGCCAACACACAGAAAAAACAGTTAACTTATGCATAACAAATCTTTTATTGCAGGTCTGCTGAAACAATATATTCTTTATTAAATATAATTTGGTATTCCATCTATCGGTCAGTAATTGTTCTGATCCTCTCACTTATTTATTGAACACTTATTTAGAAATGGTGGTAGATCCGAATTTATCTGTATAGTGCTTTGTTTAACAAACTGAGACTCAGTTATCCAGTGAGATTAAAGTGAGCTTGTTCACTAAAATGTGGAGACATCTGGCACACCTTAGTGTATAAACTCAAAATCATAGGAATTTGATAGTATACTCTAACTGGAAAAACGCTTGTAAAGCTATCAAATCTAATTATTAATATTTACCTCACACATATACACTTATACAGTTGGAGAACACCTTTCAAACATAGGATTCTTGCATCAACCATATGACATCTGGATGGTTTTGTGAACTATCATTTGAAGAGAAGAGACTCACCTACTTATAATATGACGTCTCAATTATGTGTTGGTTTATTTTTGGTAGACAGGGTACACAGTCCACTTGGCCAAACAATTTTATTTCTCTGAATTTGGTGCCTAGTGAAATATATAGTCATCATTTTTTTCTCAAACTATATAACATCTATAGGATAGGATTTGTATTTAAGTACAAGGTCTCTGGGTAATATGGACCCCCCCCCCAACTTTAATAACTTCAAATCTGACAAACAATTTCACATTGCTTTTTAAAAAAAAAAAAAAAAAACTTATTTGAATGAGATCATTTTCTTTCAGTGAGGGCTCACGTGTCAGTCTAAGCTTTATAAGGGTTGAGTTGGGGTCCATTTTACTCCATTTACAAACTCAAGATAAGTTTTCTACATAGGAGGGAATTCTTCTCCTTGACCCATGTGCATTGATCTATTATGAGAAAATATTAATCTTCTTTATGTAACATTTGCTTAAGGCTATTTTTTTTTCTTCAACCTCCAATGTAATAGCATCAGAATATGAGGCATCTTCAAGCACTAGCTGTCAGTCTCTCATGATAATTTAAGTATACCTGTTTACCCTCTTGTATTGCTATACTATTTTATACCTTTCCAGCCACATAGAATAATGATCTAACTTTAAAAAAAAAGAAGTAACTATTTTATCTTGCTCAGTGGTCAGAAGCGGTGATTATTATTTGTTTGAGACGGACAGTGAAGAGGAAGAAGATGATGACAAAAAGGATGAGGATGAACTAAGGAAAAAATCAGCTTTCCAGGTATGTTTCATCTTTAGTTCTCTCTTTCAGTGCACGATGGGCAGATCTTTGCTACAAAAGATAAGCTTGTCAATATATATATCTATATTTTTTTAGTCAGCTATAAGCACCGTGTTGTCATTGTCTCATATGGATTTTGTAAATACTGAAATGAACACAGGTTCATTTAATCGCAATGCTGCTTGTCTTTAGCATTGACAAAACCCTTTAATAATAAAAAAGGTGTTTTTAATACAGGTCTTCATTCACTTGCTCAGAATGGTACAGAAATAATAAAGTTTTTACAATAAACTTTATTTTTCTACAATGCAAGGAGAAAGTGAAGACACAATATGGGCATTGCTTTGGGTTGCTTGAAACGGGTTTTACCAACTTAAGTCTCTAGGCGATGTTACGATTAAACCAGTGGAACAGGGTTCTTCTTTTATTTATTCATTTTAAATATTTTGCAAAATATTATATTTAAAATAATGTGTTAGATACAATACAATATACTTGTATTAGGAAAAATGCTTCTAGTAAAAGCTATTGCAGGTTCAGTGGCATACATACATGTGCTACTCAGAGATCAAATAGTGGCACATATCATGTAAGCAATGCAATTGCATTATACAAAACACTACTCTCTGAGCAGGCATGGTGTATGGGGCACAAGCTGCTTATACGCATATGCCATAAAAAAGTAATAGTTTTTGCTAAAATATTTTTTTTATAATAGAAATATATTGAAAAAATACTTCTATTAAAAAATTAAATGCACTTACACATATTTTAATTTTGACCATTTGACCATATTTTAATTTTGACCATGAAAAAATACTTCTATTAAAAAAATTAAATGCACTTACGCATATTTTAATTTTGACCATTATGGCTAGGCTGACCATATTGCCGCTCTAAGATGGAACACATATGAAAAATACATATGTGAGGGTTCTTATACAAAACCATTTCTTTAAACAGCCCTGACATATGTATTTTTCATATGTGTCCCTTTTTAAAGCGGCAATATGGTCAGCCTAATTATGGCCCTTTAATCTTATATAAGCAAGTATAATAGTTTAAAAAAAAACAAAAAAACTTTAGCATTTATTTTTGCCTAGTATTTGTGCTTTTTATAGATACAGTATATTGTATCAGTGGTCAGAATACTATATGTACTTCTTTTTATAGATATTGCTATTATCTCAGAGGTTTTTACTACTTTTACTAATACAATATGGTATGAGGATGTGATGTTCATAATTAACAAATAACTGATTAACACTAAAACCTTTAAACCATTAACTAAAGTGTGCTAACCATTATTAATTATTAACCACCATTCCAGTAAACGCATCTCTGTCTATAACTTAGAACGGCTGTGATTGTTTAGTTGAGGTTATTTTAAACACTTCTATGTATATAATGGTAGTCTGATATTCTTTAGAACTAACCTTTGGTTAACACTAATATTTTAATGTTCCCTTTTTTCTACTAATTGCTATTGCTTTGTCCTTCTTTTAGAGAGCTATTGGAAAGTTTGCTTCAGCCATTTTAGCCTTGCCAAAGTCTGTCATTAAACTGCCTAAAACAATTCTTCAATATTTAATCAAAGCTGCCAAGGTATTCATCTAGGAATTTCAATAGTTTGTGCAAATTGTGACTATAGCCTACATTGTAGTAGCAAAGTGTGTTCTTCCGCTAATGCTTCCTCTGCATTTATACTCTCTGCCTTGTGTGGGTGCCTTTATACAGCTAAAAAAATGTCAAAATAGTATTAAAAAAAACTCCCATTATAAATTTGAACTTTATATTTAATTGGAAATCTGGGCAATTCTCTTTTTAAATTCATCCCACTCGTGCAGTCTTACATTTTTAAGGTGAAAATGCAGAGGCAGACATGCCTCATCTTCCTATGACATTATTATACCCACTGTTGATGGAAGGTCAATCCTAGTTGCATGTGTTTAGAAAGATGGTAAACAGTACAGCGCTCTTTTTTTTCTCAGGAAGCTGGTGAGACACTAGGAAATAACAAAATGCTATCATAAACATCATTTTAAATTCAGTGGTTTGGCTTTCTAGCTGCAACTGCATCCTATTAAATTGAATCAAATAACTATTCATGGCACAATATTTGATAGAAAGGAGAGTTTTGGTATACAAAGATCACAAAAAGCTTATCGCGTGTTTGGTTAGACAGATTAATAGAGACAATAAATCAAATGAATATATGAACGCTGTCATAAAGATTTCTAACTGAGGCAATTAAAGAATTAAAGCTTATATGGTAGGAAATTAAATAACTGATTTTGTATATGTGGTGTGTTAGTTTAGATTCCTCTTATGCTTCATAAGCCAAAATAAAATAAATCCTTTACAGCATAATATAATATTAAACAGATAGAGAAAAGCAAAGAGATCTTATTAATCCCAATGTTTCTTAAAAGTAAAACAAATTATTTTTTAAAAGTGTATGTTATGTATTTAAAAATATTCCTGCTAAATTTATTAAGGAGTAATAACCACATTTGATTTGTGAAAAGCAATGCTGTCAAATCGATTTTCTACTTTGCACTGCACCAACCATTTAACATACAATTAAAGAGATACTAAACCCACATTTTTTCTTTCATGATTCAGATAGAGCATGCAATTTTAAGCAAGTTCCTAATTCACTCCTATTATCAATTTTTCTTCAGTCTCTTGCTATCTTTATTTAAAAAGCAGGAATGTGAAGCTTAGGAGCTGACCCATCTTAGGTTCAGCACCCTGGATAGCGCTTGCTTATTGGTGACTACATTCAGCCAACCAATAAGCAAGCGTAACCCAGGTTCTGAACCAAAAATGGTCTGGCTCCTAAGCTTTACATTCCTGCTTTTAAAATAAAAATAGTAAGAGAATGAAAGATAATAGGAGTAAACTAGAAAGTAGCTTAAAATTGCATGCTATACCTGAATCATGAAAGAATTTGGATTTAGTATCCCTTTAAATGTTATAAGTCTAAAACACAGCCAATAGATTGAACATACATTGACTTAATATTTCTAAACATAAATAAAAACACCTGACAAAGGGAGTGCTCCTATCCAGTTCTAAAACCAGGACTGTTGGTAGATCTTAATGACCTAATATGATAAACATTAAGTAAAGTTTCTTCAGTCTAAAACATACCAATGAGAAAGTGTCTTTTAATACCTGCACCTGATAACTGAAAGATAATGCAACTCTTTAACAGTAATAACTCTGTAAACCTCCGCTTCCCTGAGACACAAGTGTGTTTATGTCATGATATGCATGTGTATTTGTAATGCTTGTCCTCATGCATGCTGGGACATGTGTGTGCTTTAATGGGCTTTATCTAATGTACTTGCATGCTTATGAAATTGTAATGTTGTCTAATATAATATTTTGATTTGCTCCAACAACTAATCTTATTTAACATAACTTGTTATTTCTTTTAAAATAATCATGATTTTTAGTACAGAGCAGACGTGGGTTTTCCTTTTAAAATAATTTAGAAAACTACTTAATGGTATTAATTATAGTTTTCAATTATGTAAATATACTCTGTCTATATATAGCCACTAACATTCTATTCAGTGAAAACATATCTACATTAACATTTTTATTTAATAATTATCACTTCACATATATATTAAAAAAAAGACAATAGCCCAGGAGTAAGGAAAACATTAAGGGAATAGAATTTGAAGAAGAGATATGTTATTGAAAATAGAAGTGACTGGGAATACAATGAAATATGAGCAATATAAAGAAAAAAACTATGTACTAAGAGATACATACATGTATAAAGAATAGGTAAAAGCTCCCTGAGGGAGTGAAAAATAAAAAACAAGTTAAATTATTTGGAGCTAGTGAAATCACTACAACCATAGAACTTTAGTCATACAAGTATACAAATGTTATCTCTCTTTTGTCATTCATATGAAAGAGTAGAATTTAATCATTGTATTGTTTTTTTTGTGTCTTAAAATAAATGTGAGTTAAAGGGACACTAAACCCAAAATTTTTCTTTCATGATTCAGAAAGAGAATACAAATTAAAACAACAATCCAATTTACTTCTATTATTTATTTTGCTTCATTTTTTAGATATCCTTAGTTGAAGATTAAGCAATGCACATGGGTGAGCCAATCACATGAGGCTTCTAAGTGCAGCAACCAATCAGCAGCTACTGAGCCTATCTAGATATGCTTTTCAGCAAAGAATATCAAGAGAATAAAACAAATTAGATAATAGAAGTAAATTAGAAAGTTGTTTAAAATTGCATTATCTTTCTATATCATGAAAGAATAAAATGGGTTTCATGTCCCTTTATAATTTAAACTAATACAGCTATATCAGTTGTATACTTTCTGCTAATGCTCATTGGCTGAAAGGTGCTTCCTGTTATTTCTCATTGGCTGATAGGTACTTCCTGCTAATGGTCAATTGATTGATCATTTCTACCTAACAGCTAATGAACCTTAGCAGGAAGTACACAACTGATACAGCTGTAATGGTTTTAAGGCTGTGACACACTGCAAGCCGAGCGGCGCGCAGCGTGTAGAGGCTGCTGTGTGAGCTCAGTGTGTCCTGCCTTTTCATCTCTGAGCACTCTGCTGCGTCAGGTCACATAGCTGAGCGCTCGGAGATGAAATATTTGAACTTCAGAAGCGATGCGACACGATGCGAAGCAGCTGCTTCACCTCGCGCAGCATCGCTTGCAGTGTATCACAGCCTTTAAGTTAGTGGAAACATGGATTGACACATATCTGTTTTACACATTTGTTCCACCAGTCTATTGTTTCAATATAACAAATGTCTACATTTAAAGGGACAGTAAAGTCAAAATTAAACATTTATGATTCAGATAGAACATACAATTTTAAACACCTTTCCAATTTACTTCTATTGCCAAAATTGCTCCATTATCTTGATATAATTTGTTGAAGAATAAATTCAGGTAGGCTGAGAGGAGTGTGCCTGTTTCTTTAGTATTCTATGGCAGCAGTGTTTGCAATTATGCATAATATTGCTAGAATTGTTGCAAATACTGCTGTCAGATGGCTAAAGACGTGCACACTCCTGAGCAAAGGATACCAAGAAACTTAAAGGGACACTGAACCCACATTTTGTTCTTTCGTGATTCAGATAGAGCATGCAATTTTAAGCAACTTTCTAATTTACTCCTATTATCAACTTGTCTTCATTCTCTTGGTATCTTTATTTGAAAAGCAAGAATGTAAGTTTAGATGCCGGACCATTTTTGGGGAACAACCTGGGTTGAGCTTGCTGATTGGTGTATAAATTCACCCACCAATAAACAAGTCCTGTCCAGAGTTCTGAAACAAAAAAAAAATAGCTTAGATGCCTTCTTTTTCAAATAAAGATAGCAAGAGAAAGAAGAAGAAATGATAATAGGAGTAACTTAGAAAGTTGCTTAAAATGGCATGCTCTATTTGAATCACTAAAGAAAAAAATTGGGTTCAGTGTCCCTTTAACAAATTTGATAGAAATAAATTGGAAAGTTGTTTAAAATAACATTTTCTATTCAACCCATTTAAGTTTAATTTTGGCCTTGCCGTCCCTTTAAAGATTGAATAATAACATTTGAATTTTACATTTGAATATTCACTACCATAGGCTAACTTTAACACCAATGAAAATAAACATTTGAAATTTACTATCTGAATGTTAAACTGAATGTTATGTTTCATAAAGGGAAAGTTAACATTTATTTGAAATTAGACATATTTTTAACAAATGTGCTGAAGTGGTGACCTATCACTACCCTGAACCTGCATGGTCCTTCTTGCTCAGAGCTGTAAATCAGGCAACGTTTATCAAGATCCAGCATCCCCAGCAGCAACACATTGAATATACAAGATTCCTCACAAAAGGATTATTATTCCTGTTTCTTTCCAAAACAGATCTCTTTTGGAAGGATAAGAGAGTGGTTTGGATCCCAAATTACTTTACTTACATTACAATAAGTAAACTCATTTGTTTACAACAAGCTTTTAGAAAAAAAGCGTTACAACTGATGCAAAACCCAAAAAGACATACGAGGCACAAAGAAAATCTCTCTTTTTCTCCTGGTAACATCCATTAAAATATATTTTCTTTGTCTAGTTTATGTATCAAGCCTGGATTACAGATCCCAAAACTGCCCTTAAACAACGAAACAAAGAAAACAAAGAAGAAAAGGAGAGGAAAATGAAACACAAAGGTGTTGGAGAAGGTACGAGACAGCAATGCAAGTTTTTAAAAGGGAAAAATATCATTTTAGATTCAGTAAACACTGTATTCAAACTCTTAAGCTCTTTAATAGCTCATTATTGGAAATATAATATTATTTTAATGTAATTAGAAAAGAGGTACTTATAGGCAATGCAATCTTAAAAGTACACACAATTGAATTCCTCTTAAAATGTTTAATAATGAGTAGTAAAACCATTTTCAATATACTTTCATTATATATTTTGCCCCCTTTCCCTGCAATTTACCTTTGAAAACTGTGTTTCTCTTGTAAGGTGTATCCAGTCCACGGATCATCCATTACTTGTGGGATATTCTCATTCCCAACAGGAAGTTGCAAGAGGACACCCAACAGCAGAGCTCCTCCCCTAACTGTCATAGCCAGTCATTCTCTTGCAACTCTCAACAAGCTAGGTCGTTGTAGGAGAGAGTGGTTAAATATAGCTAGTTTATTTTCTTCAATCAAAAGTTTGTTATTTTTAAATAGTACCGGAGTTGTGCTATTTTATCTCAGGCAGTAAATAGAAGAAGAATCTGCCTGAGGTTTCTATGATCTTAGCAGGTTGTAACTAAGATCCATTGCTGTTCTCATATATGTCTGAGGGAATTACACAGATGAGGTAACTTCAGCGAGAGAATGGCGTGCAGTTTATTCTGCTATCAGGTATGTGCAGTTATAATTTTTTCTAGAGATGGAAAACACTAGAAAATGCTGCTGATACCGGATTAATGTAAGTTAAGCCTGAATACAGTGATTTAATAGTGACTGGTATCATGCTTACTCCCAGGGGTAATACCCTTATGATATTGCAATATAAACGTTTGCTGGCATGTTTAATCGTTTTTATATATGCTTTGGTGATAAAACTTTATTGGGGCCTAGTTTTTTCCACATGGCTGGCTTAAATTTTGACTAGAAACAATTTAATGAGGCTTTCCACTGTTATAGTATAAAAGTTACAGTTGGTGCAGTTAAAATTACAAACTGTGACATCCAGCTTCCCTCAGGAGTCCCCTGTATGCTATAGGACATCTCTAAAGGGCTCAAAGGCTTTCCAAAGTCGTTTATTGGGGAAGGTAGGACCACAGCTTGCTGTGGCAGTTCTTTTTGACTGTTAAAAAACGTCTATTTCGTTTTTTTGATCCGTTTTTTGAACTAAGGGGTTAATCATCCATTTGCAAGTGGATGCAATGCTCTGCTAGCCTATTACATACACTGTAAAAATTTCGTTTGATTTACTGCATTTTTTCACTGTTTTTTTAAATTCTGACAAAATTTGTTTCTCTTAAAGGCACAGTACCGTTTTTTTTTTTATATTTGCTTGTTAACTTGATTTAAAGTGTTTTCCAAGCTTGCTAGTCTCATTGCTAGTCTGTATAAATATGTCTGACATAGAAGAAACTCCTTGTTCATTATGTTTAAAAGCCATGGTGGAACCCCCTCTTAGAATGTGTACCAAATGTACTGATTTCATTTTATGTAATAAAGATCAGATTCTTTTTTTAAAAAATTATCACCAGAGGAATCTGACGAGGGGAAAGTTATGCCGACTAACTCTCCCCATGTGTCAGACCCTTTGACTCCCGCCCAACTGACTCACGCTCAAATAGCGCCAAGTACATCTAGGGCGCCCATAGCGTTTACTTTACAAGACATGGCGGCAGTCATGGATAATACACTGTCAGCGGTATTAGCCAGACTACCTGAACTTAGAGGTTAGCTAGATAGCTCTGGGGTGAGACAAAATGCAGAGCATACTGACGCTTTAAGAACCATGTCTGATACTGCCTCACAATATGCAGAAGCTGAGGAAAGAGAGCTTCATTCAGTGGGTGATGTTAATGACTCAGGAAAGATACCTGATTCTAATATTTCTACATTTAAATTTAAGCTTGAACACCTCCGCGTGTTGCTTAGGGAGGTTTTAGCTGCTCTGAATGACTGTCATACCATTGCAGTGCCAGAGAAATTGTGTAGACTGGATAAATGCTTTGCAGTGCCGGTATGTACTGATGTTTTTCCAATACCTAAAAGGTTTACAGAAATTATTAATAAGGAATGGGATAGACCAGGTGTGCCATTCTCTTCCCCTCCTATTTTTAGAAAAATGTTTTCCAATAGACGCCACCACACGGGACTTATGGCAGACAGTCCCTAAGGTGGAGGGAGCAGTTTCTACTCTAGCAAAGCGTACTACTATCCCTGTCGAGGACAGTTGTGCTTTTTTAGATCCAATGGATAAAAAATTAGAAGGTTACCTTAAGAAAATATTTATTCAACAAGGTTTTATCCTACAGCCCATTGCATGCATTGCCCCTGTCACTGCTGCTGCGGCGTACTGGTTTGAGTCTCTGGAAGAGACTTTACAGGTAGCGACTCCATTGGATGACATACTTGGCAAACTTAGAGCACTTAAGCTAGCCAATTATTTTATTTCTGATGCCATTGTTCATTTGAATAAACTAACGGCTAAGAATTCTGGTTTTGCTATACAGGCGCGCAGAGCGCTATGGCTTAAATCATGGTCAGCTGACGTGACTTTAAAATCTAAGCTACTTAACATTCCCTTCAAGGGGCAGACCCTATTCGGGCCTGGTTTGAAGGAGATTATTGCTGATATCACGGGAGGAAAAGGTCATGCCCTTCCTCAGGACAGGTCCAAATCTAGGGCCAAACAGTCTAATTTTTGTGCCTTTCGAAACTTCAAGGCAGGTGCGTCATCAACTTCCTCTAATAATAAACAAGAGGGAACTTTTGCTCAATCCAAGACGGTCTGGAGACCAAACCAGACCTGGAAAAAAGGTAAGCAGGTCAAAACGCCTGCTGCTGCCTCTAAGACAGCATGAAGGAATGACCCCCTATCCGGTAACGGATCTAGTAGGGGGAAGACTTTCACTCTTCGCCCAGGCGTGGGCAAGAGATGTTCAGGATACCTGGGCGTTGGAAATTATATCCCAGGGATATCTTCTGGACTTCAAAGCTTCCCCCCCCAAAAGGGAGATTTCACCTTTCACAAGAGAGAGGCATTCTTACACTGTGTACGAGACCTCCTAGTTATGGGAGTGATCCATCCAGTTCCAAAGGAAGAACAGGAACAGGGTTTTTACTCAAATCTGTTTGTGGTTCCCAAAAAAGAGGGCACCTTCAGACCGATTTTGGATCTAAAGATCTTAAACAAATTCCTCAAAGTTCCGTCGTTCAAGATGGAAACTATTCGTACCATCCTACCACTGATCCAGGAGGGTCAATATATGACTACAGTGGATCTAAAGGATGCTTATCTTCACATTCTGATACACAAAGATCATCATCGGTTTCTCAGGTTTGCCTTTAAAGACAGGCATTACCAGTTGTAGCTCTTCCCTTTGGATTAGCTACAGCCCCAAGAATCTTTACAAAGGTTCTAGGGTCGCTTTTGGCGGTCCTAAAGCCGCGGGGCATAGCAGTAGCCCCTTATTTAGACGACATCCTGATACAGGCGTCAAACTTCCAAATTGCCAAGTCTCATACGGACGTAGTACTGGCATTTCTGAGGTCGCATGGGTGGAAAGTGAACGAGGAAAAGTGTTCTCTATCCCCACTCACAAGAGTTTCCTTTCTAGGGACCCTGATAGATTTTGTAGAATTGAAAATTTACCTTGACGGAGTCCAGGTTATCAAAGCTTCTAAATTCCTGTCGGGTTCTTCATTCCATTCCGCGCCCTTTGGTGGCTCAGTGTATGGAAGTAATCGGCTTAATGGTAGCGGCAATGGACATAGTGCCGTTTGCACGCTTACATCTCAGACCGCTGAAACTATGCAGGCTCAGTCAGTGGAGCAGGGATTACACAGATTTGGCCCCTCAACTGAATCTGGACCAAGAGACCAGGGATCCTCTTCCCTGGTGGCTATCTCGGGTCCATCTGTCCAAAGGTATGACCTTCGCAGGCCAAATTGGACTATTGTAACAACAAATGCCAGCCTTCTAGGTTGGGGTGCAGTCTGGAACTCCCTGAAGGCTCAGGGATCGTGGACTCAGGAGGAGTCTCTCCTTCCAATAAATATTCTGGAACTAAGAGCGATATTCAAGGCTCTTCAGGTTTGGCCTCAGTTAGCAACTCTGAGGTACATCAGATTTCAGTCGGTCAACATCATGACTGTAGCTTACATCAACCATCGAGGGGGAACAAGAAGTTCCCTAGAGATGTTAGAAGTTTCAAAAACAATTCACTGGGCAGAGATTCACTCTTGCCACCTATCAGCTATCCATATCCCAGATGTAGAGCACTGGGAGGCGGATTTTCTAAGTCGTCAGACTTTTCATCCGGGAGAGTGGGAACTCCATCCGGAGCGATTTGCACAACTGATTCTCCGTTGGGGCAAACCAGAACTGGATCTCATGGCGTCTCGCCAGAACACCAAGCTTCCGTGTTACGGATCCAGGTCCGGGGATCCCAAGGCGACACTGATAGATACTGTAGCAGCGCCCTGGTCTTTCAACCTGACTTATGTGTTTCCACCGTTTCCTCTGCTCCCTCGACTGATTACCAAGATCAAGCAGGAGAGAGCATTGGTGATTCTGATAGCACCTGCGTGGCCACGCAGGACCTGGTATGCAGATCTAGTGGACATGTCATCCTTTCCACCATGGTCTCTGCCTCTGAAACAGGACCTTCTACTTCAGGGTCCTTTCAACCATCCAAATCTAATTTCTCTGAGGCTGACTGCCTGGAGATTGAACGCTTGATTTTATCAAAGCGTGGCTTCTCCGAGTCAGTTATTGATACCTTAATACAGGCACGAAAGCCTGTCACCTGGAAAATTTACCATAATGTATGGCGTAGATATCTTTATTGGTGTGAATCCAAGGGTTACTCATGGAGTAAGGTCAGGATTCCTAGGATTTTATCTTTTCTCCAAGAAGGTTTGGAAAAAGGATTGTCAGCTAGTTTCTTAAAGGGACAGATTTTTGCTCTGTCTATTCTTTTGCACTAGCGTCTGGCAGATGTTCCAGACGTTCAGGCATTTTGTCACGCTTTAGTTAGAATCAAGTCTGTGTTTAAACCTGTTGCTCCACCATAGAGCTTAAACTTGGTTCTTAAGGTTCTTCAAGGAGTTCCGTTTGAACCTCCTCATTCCATAGATATCAAATTTTTATCTTGGAAAGTTCTTTTTTTTTTTTTTTTTTGGTAGCTATTTCCTCGGCTCGTAGAGTCTCTGAGCTATCTGCCTTACAATGTGATTCTCCTTATCTGATTTTTCATACAGATAAGGTAGTCCTGCGTACCAAACCTGGGTTCTTACCTAAGGTGGTATCTAACGAGAATATCAATCAAGAGATTGTGGTTCCATCCTTGTGTTACACAATCTGGACGTGGTCCGTGCTTTAAAGTTTTACTTACAAGCTACTAAAGATTTTCGTCAAACATCTGCTTTGTTTGTTGTCTACTCTGGACAGAGGAGAGGTCAAAAGGCTTTGGCAACCTCTTTTTCTTTCTGGCTAAGAAGCTTAATCCGCTTAGCCTATGAGACTGCTGGACAGCAGCCTCCTGAAAGGATTACAGCTCATTCCACTAGAGCTGTGGCTTCCACTTGGGCCTTTAAAAATGAGGCTTCTCTTGAACAGATTTGCAAGGCGGCGACTTGGTCTTCGCTTCATACTTTTTCAAAATTTTACAAATTTGATACTTTTGCTTCTTTGGAGGCTATATTTGGGAGAAAGGTTTTACAGGCAGTGGTTTATTCCATTTAAGCTCCTGCCTTGTCCCTCCCTTCATCCGTGTACTTTAGCTTTGGTATTGGTATCCCACAAGTAATGGATGATCCGTGGACTGGATACACCTTACAAGAGAAAACACAATTTATGCTTACCTGATAAATTTATTTCTCTTGTGGTGTATCCGCCCTGTTATTTTAAGGCAGGTAATTTTTAAATTTAAACTATAGTAACCACTACACCCTATGGTTCCTCCTTTCTCGGCTTGTTTTCGGTCGAATGACTGGCTATGACAGTTAGGGGAGGAGCTATATTACAGCTCTGCTGTTGGGTGTCCTCTTGCAACTTCCTGTTGGGAATGAGAATATCCCACAAGTAATGGATGATCCGTGGACTGGATACACCACAAGAGAAATAAATTTATCAGGTAAGCATAAATTGTGTTTTTTCTAGTTTCATTAAATTACTATTATAACGAAAAAATAACTTATTAGAGCATGTATTTTTTTTTTAAATAAAAAACGTTGACCTGCCACTGCCTGCACTGATATCATGTGAGTGTGATATGATGCTTCACTAGTGTCTCTGACTACAGGGCTTAGTCTTACTGTTTTACCCATTGGTGTTTATGTGTGTGTGTGTGTATGTATGTATGTGACTGTATGTGTATTTATGCATGTATGTGTGTGTTTGTGGAACCAGCAAATTAAAGACCTTGTTACTTCAGCATGGGGGGAGGGGGTAAACAGTGTCACTATACAGTACCACTAAATACAGTACGGGGGAGGAGGCTGGACCATGTCACAGACTACTGTGGTCACTTTATAAAGTACTGGGGCGGGTAGGGTCAGGCCAGCCATCTCACCGGCAGATTACAGACTGTGTCACTAACTCACTATATACAGTAATGGTGAGTTAAACAGTGTCACTATATACAGTAATAGGGGTCAGACCATCTCACAGACTGTGAATCTAAGACTGTAATCTAAGACTGTGAATCTAAAACATATAATCTGATTCACATTTTTTTTCTGTGTTAAATGTTAAAAAAAGAAAAAAAAGATATGTATGAAATTCACTTTTTTTTGGGGGGGGGGTCCTTCTTAGATTCTCGCACCTGGGCCCTGTGGTTTCTAGTTATGCCTCTGGCACTAATGCCCCCACGCATCTACTAAAATGAAATTCTTTAACAAATTATTGCCTGCAATCTTTTCACTAGCTTCCACTGCTGTGTAATTGTCTTTGTAGTGTTTGTCAGTGGGCTTAGCAGAGCACTGCATGGGCATTTTCTCACAACTCTTAGTAAAGCCCTGTAGCTGTTTGCTCTTAACACTGTTGAGTTTTGCCATGTTAGACCTCACAAATACCTAGAACTACATTTTCATGTAGCCTGACTACATTCTATAGTAAGTATGTTGCCCCTCTGAGGCATGTGAGCTGCTAGTTTCAGATCACATGAGCTTTAAAAGGACACTGAACCCAAATTTTGTCTTTCCTCATTCAGATAGAGCATGAAATTTTAAGCAACTTTCTAATTTACTTCTATTATCACATTTTTTTCATTCTCTTGGTATCTTTATTTGAAATGCAAGAATGTAAGTTTAGATGCTGGCCCATTTTTGATGAACAACCTGGGTTGTCTTTGCTGATTTGTGGATAAATTCATCCACCAATAAAAAAAACGCTGTCCAGAGTACTGAACATTTTTTTTTTAAGATGCCTTCTTTTTCAAATAAAGATAGCAAGAGAACAAAGAACAATTGATAATAGGAGTAAATTAGAAAGATGCTTAAAATTGCATGCTCTAGCTGAATCATGAAAAACAAAATTTGGGTTCAGTGTCCCTTTAATGAATCCAGGCCTGCAAATGCAACATTTAACTTTAATGATAAACTAGCTATGGGGGAGACCTGAAGGTAATGTATATAATGTACACTAAGTTCCAAGCAGATTGATAGCATTTACTAGAGCAATATTTTCTAATGTATTATTGGTGGATATTATTGCAGGTCATGTTATCATAGAATGTGAAGACAAAGAGGACGAACATGAAAAAAAGAAGTCAGATGGCCCAGGTATGTCCTAAACATTCTAATACAATCCATTTTAACGGATATGATGATATGATGTTTCTTCAGTCTTTAGCACACAAGTTTGCATTTTTTTCAATAACATAAAATATTAGAATATTGCTATTTTTTATTTTATATAAATAGGTTTTAAAGAGAAAGTCAAAATGAAACTTAAATGGATTAGAGCGAGCATGACATTTTTTGTCTTGATATGTGTGATGATGAATGAAACAACAGCTTTGGATTCTACCCAAGCTTTATTTATTTTTTTTTTATTTATTTATTTTTTAAATGAATTTTTATTCGGTTTTAGTATGAAAGGTAACACTTGGGGACACGCAGGACCCCTGATCAAACATACACAAACAAAAGGATCGGACACGCAGGTCCGGTTGCAATAGCTGTCAAAACACTGTTACATCATAAATAAATTGCAGGGATTTGTGGTGAAAATAGTTCACCAAAATTGAACCCTGGTGTGGGCTCTGAGTATGGGAGGGGGGGGGGGGAGGTGGTACTTATTAAATTTAATACTCCAAAGATCAAGTCAGGATAAGTTGCAGTAATATGTATTAATGGATTTGAACCTAGCACACGCTGAACCTAGCACACGCTGTAACCAGCACACGCTATATACCCAGCACACATTATACCCAGCACACATTATACCTAGCCCACAGGATACCTAACACCCACTGTACCTAGCTCACACTATACCTAGCACACCGCAAGCTTTATTTTATAACATTTGTTTCTATGATATAAATATTCAATAATGGAATATTATTGTAAGATAAACAGGTTAGATTATAAATCCAATAACTATCAAATATTGGTCCAATGTCTGTTACAAATAAATGTACATAAATTAGCTTATAAATATCAGCATTAGTACAGCCGTAAACTAGTTTGGTAACTTATAGAAGTGCTCTCATAGCATCTCTGCTCTGGAGAACATAGTCAAATGAAGAGTCTACGTTTTAATCCAAGGAGCAGCAGAAAAACCTCAGTGACTTCATTAGGATCTGAACTCAAATGTTGTTTATGTATTTATTATAGACCAGAAACAACAAAGGCATGAAAAGAGCAAGGCGTTATGAATAAAAAAATATGTAGGATAGAGAGGACTGGTTACATAGATAATAAAACATAGTTAATAAAACAACCACGAGTCAGTCAGACAATATGATAAATCATCAAAGGTTATTAGTAATAATAATTGTAGAGCAGAGGTACAGTTTGTGCTACTAATCCACTATAATCATAAACATTTATTTTTAAGACAATACTGATCTTCAAATTTCAGAATTTCAGCACAAGTTTCTATCCAGATCACAATAGTTGGGAACAGCTGGTGCAGTTGGGGTTAGGACAGTAACCGTGGAAATAACCAGTGTTAATCCACACTCAGCCTCACTGAGATTAGTCCTGCCTTACAGCTGGTGTTATTGCTTTAGACAAGGTAAAGGCAGGAGCAATAAAAAGGGAGTTTTCATGTAAATACTGACAGGTTAAAAGAAAGTATAGCTGTATTGTGATGGTGGCACAAAATGCCTTTAAATATGCACAGCACCAGCAGACAACTTTTTTATCTGCATAAAATGTTGAAAAATAACATGGAGAGGTAGGGTGCACATAAAGCGCCATAATAGTTGAACAATTACTTGCTCTAATTTGTTAGAGCATGCTATTTTAAAGGGACAGTTTACTCAAACATGTTCTCCCCTTTAATTTGTTAGGTTGTGGCTTCAAAATCACACAATCAGCTAATTCATATACACAAATAAGCCTTAAAAAAGCAAATCTCATACATTTTATACTCTGCAGCTGGTAAAAAAAAGTAATTGGAAACACATTAAGGGAAAAACTATTTTATAGTATACTGTTCCTTTAAGATTAACGACCCTGCAGAACCACCACAAAGGGGTTAAACACACAATAGAAGTACCGCTTGGAACCTGCAGAGCATGACTCAGCTGTGTAACTAGCACTGCTGATTGGATCAGTGGCAGTTTCCGTTCGGGACCTGCAGTGCTCTGCGGGCCCCAAGCAGTACTTCTACTGTGTGTTTAAGTAGTACAGGGTCACTACTCTTAAAATGACATGCTCTAAGGAATTAGCGCATGTCATGGTTCAACAATAGTTGACCTTTGAGTAACTGTCTGTAGTGCTTTTAGGCCAATCTGGCCCTGTTGGGATAATATTTTTGGTAATCCTTTATTTTTGACAACATTTGCATTTAAGGTATTTTTAATCCATGTAAAGCGACAGAAAAATAAAAATTAAAGATCTATAATTCAGACATTCAAATTTAAACACATTTTTAATTTACTTCCATAATCACATCTGCTTTGTTATCTTATTATCCTTTATTAAAGAGTAAACCTAGTTATACTGATAGGAGTTTAGGGATGTGGGATTGTATTTAGCATTTTATGACAGCAGCATTTGCAACAATGTATAATATTAGCACTTCTGCTAGACAGCTAAAGATGTGTACTCTCCTTTAACAAACAATACAAAGAGAACTAAGCACAATTAATAATAGAAGTAAATTGGAAAGTTGTTTTAAAGTCCTTGCTCTATCCATTCCATTCACGCTTAAATTTAACTTACTTTACCTTTAAATTAACAATTTATTACAGTTACTTTTAAATATGTTTCAAGAATACAGAATTCTATATCTGCTGGTAAACTATAGATAGTTTTAAAGTTATCTGTTTGGAATATGAGCAAATGATAGAAGCAAACTTCTATTTACATAGAAAGGCCAAACATCTGGTGGAAAAGTAGAAAAAAAAGGTTACTAATATCAGTAAATCTTTTTAGAAATAAAGTTAAAAGTAATAGGATTTCTCAGTATATGTCCAGTGTTTTATACAGTTTTTCATTCACATGTCTAATATATAATTATATAGTACAGGAAAATGAAATAGAATTTAAATTGAGACTTCAAGGGAAATAAGCCATTGCTGATTCAAACTACGTACACTTGAAGGTCACTGTATATTGAAGTAAATGTACAGGGTGAGTTTTTCTTTCTCACTGCTCATTAATCTTCAGCAAGACTTGCAGTACACCGCTCTGTATAGATATGCTTACATATATGTATATTTTACACACGAGTATTTGTGCATCTGAATGTTAGAGGTTTGGCAACAATCCTACAAAACAGCCAAGAATTTAACAACAGTGCCAAGATTTTGGTTACTACAAAGGTCAATACCCTAAAATTTATAGGAAAAATACTTAAGTCAGTGTATTTTATGGTCCCTCAAAAGCTGAATATTAAAAACTAGTACCAAGTAACTGTGTAAACAATCAAGCATAAAGAAGCTTTTAGTTAAATACCATTTCAAAAGTAATTATTTATTCTGAATTTACATTTACTTACATTCCTTTGAAGCTAAAGAAAAAGCCCACATTCAGTTTTTCTTTATACTTGTAATGCGTTATAAATATCTTTAACCTACATATTTTTTTCTGTGCATAATAACTGATAAAAGTTATTTGGCAACAAATATGGGATAGATCACAAGTGGAGGGCAAAGGATATTGCAGGATACGTTATCCTCAGCTCAACCTTGTACTATGTATAGCACACAAACTGGTATTACAATAGTAAAATAGGTTTACCAAAGAAACATACGATTACGAGTTGTGCGTTAGGGTAAAAAAGCAGCGTTAAGAGGTCCTAACGCTGCTTTTTTATGCCCACTGGTATTACGAGTCTTGAAGGTTTAGGGTCACCGCACACTTCTTTGGCCTTACCGCAAAACGACTTATGTAAACTTCAAAAGTCTTTTTTCTATGGGACTTCCATAGCGCCGGTATTACGAGTCTGTCCTGGGAGGCCAAAAAGTGAGCGGTACACCCTACCCTGTCAAGAGTCCTAACACATTTAAAAGTCAGTAGTTATGAATTTTATGGTACAACGCCGTAGCATAAAACTTATAACTAAAGTGCTAAAAAGAACACTAACACCCATAAACTACCTATTGACCCCTAAACCGAGGCCCTCCTGCATCGCAAACACTATAATAAAATTTTTTAACCCCTAATCTGCCACTCCGGACACCGCCGCCATCTACATTATATTTATGAACCCCTAATCTGCTGCCCCAAACATTGCCGACACCTACATTATATTTATTAACCCCTAATCTGCTGCCCCCAATGTCGCCGCTATCTACCTACATTTATTAACCCCTAATCTGCCGCCCCCAATGTCGCCGCCACTATATTAAAGTTATTAACCCCTAAACCTAAGTCTAACCTTAACACCCCCTAACTTAAATATAATTACAGTAAATCTAAATAAATAGTACTATCATTAACTGGATAATTCCTATTTAAAACTAAATACCTATAAAATAAACCCTAAGCTAGCTACACTAAAACTAATAGTTACATTGTAGCTAGTTAAGGGTTTATTTTTATTTTATAGGCAAGTTTGTATTTATTTTAACTAGGTAGAATAGTTATTAAATAGTTATTAAAGTGAAGGTAAAGTTTAACAATCTTAAAGACAACCTAGCATTTATCCTTATGACCCTAATCTAGTCGCTAAGTTTTTTTTCTTCTTACTTCTATGTTTTTGCTAAAAAAATATATTTAAAACTCCCTACCGCTTAGCTAATAACTCCTCCCAAGTCCTACATCCATCTTCCTGTCACTTCGCCCCAAAATGCGCGTTCACCGGCAGTCTAAAATGCTCATGCGCCAATCGGCGATTTTGAGAACCACTGCGCATGCGCTAATCCCTTAACATTATTTCCCAATGTGCACAGGAGCGCGCCATTGTAATCAGGCTGTAAATGAATTGAAAAGAGCATGCCGGGTGAGTAAAGGGGCATTCAGCTTTAGTCGTCGGATGGATAGGATGCTCGGCGTCGGATGTTTTGAAGATGGACCCGCTCTCCGCCCAAGATGGATGAAGATAAAAGATGCAGTCTGGATGAAGACTTCTGCCTGTCTGGAGGACCACTTCGCCCGGCTTGGATGAAGACTTCTCCTGGCTTCGTTGAGGACTTCGGCCCGGCTTGGATGAAGACTTCTCCCGGTAAGTCGATCTTCAGGGGGTTAGTGTTAGGTTTTATTAAGGGTGTATTGGGTGGGTTTTATTTTTAAGTTAGGGACTTTGGGCCTGCAAAAGAGCTAACTGACCTTTTAAGGGCAATGCCCATCCAAATGCCCTTTTCAGGGCAATGGGGAGCTTAGGTTTTTTTAGATAGTATTTTATTTGGGGGGTTGGTTGTGTGGGTGGTGGGTTTTACTGTTGGGGGGGTTGTTTGTATTTTTTTTTACAGGTAAAAGAGCTGATTACTTTGGGGCAATGCCCCGCAAAAGGCCCTTTTAAGGGCTATTGGTAGTTTAGTTTAGGCTAGGGTTTTTTTATTTTTGGGGGGCTTTTTTATTTTAATAGGGCTATTATATTAAGTGTAATTAGTTTAAATATCTGTAATTTGTTTATTATTTTCTGTAATTTAGTGTTGTTTTTTTTTTGTACTTTAGCTAATTTAATTTAATTTAGGTAATTGTATTTAGTTATTTTATTTAATTATAGTGTAGTGTTAGGTGTTAGTGCAACTTAAGTTAGGTTTTATTTTACAGGTACTTTTGTTTTTATTTTAGCTAGGTAGTTATTAAATAGTTAATAACTATTCTACCTAGTTAAAATAAATACAAACTTGCCTGTAAAATAAAAATAAACCCTAACCTAGCTACAATGTAACTATTAGTTATATTGTAGCTAGCTTAGGGTTTATTTTATAGGTAAGTATTTAGTTTTAAATATGAATTATTTAGTTAATGATAGTAATATTTATTTAGATTTATTGTAATTATATTTAAGATAGGGGGTGTTAGGGTTAGGGTTAGACTTAGGTTTAGGGGTTAATAACTTTAATATATTGGCGGCGACGTTGGGGGTGGCAGATTAAGGGTTAATAAAGGTTGTGGCGACATTGGGGGCGGAAGATTAGGAGTTAATAAATAGTATGTAGGTGTTGGCGATGTTGGGAGCAGCAGATTAGGGGTTAATACATATAATGTAGGTGGCGGCGGTGTCCGGAGCAGAAGATTAGGGGTTAATAATTATAATGTAGGTGTTGGCGATGTCGGGGGCGGCAGATTAGGGTTAATAAGTGTAAGATTAGGGGTGTTTAGACTCGGGGTTCATGTTAGAGTGTTAGGTGTAGACATAACTTTTGTTTCCCCATAGGAATCAATAGGGCTGCGTTAAGGAGTTTTACGCTACTTTTTTGCAGGTGTTAGACTTTTTCTCTGCCGGCTCTCCCCGTTGATTCCTATGGGGAAATCGTGCACAAGCACATACGACCAGCTCACCGCTGACTTAAGCAGCGCTGGTACTGGAGTGCGGTAATGAGCAAAATTTTGCTCAACGATCACTTCTTGTCTTTTAACGACGGGTTTCTGAAAGCTTGTAATACCAGCACTGCAGGTAAGTGAGCGGTGAGAGAAAACTGCTTGTTAACACCGCACAGCCTCTAATGCAAAACTCGTAATCTGGGCTTTAATGTGGCCACATTTTTTAAGCGTGTCCTATACTTTGAAATTATAGCGCAGACTGCACTATTATTGCTCATATTAAAAGTTGTGAGTTAATTGTTACGCTCAAACTCAACACAAATTAGTGCGGGAAGGTTTAGCTTTTTTTTGGGCACCTGAAGTAAACACTTAAATATATGCACAACAAAACACACATTTAACATATTAAATAAATAAATTATTTCACTCATATTTATACATATTAAATAGAAAATCAAGGTTTATATTGGAAGAAAAAAAGTCATTCAAAGGGATATTATATATTATCAGGTGCTGGACTGGGGAGAGCTTAAAAGTGTATATGTATGTGTGTGTGTATGTGTATACATATGTATGTGTATATATATATATATATATATATATGTGTGCGTTGCTTTAGACTTTAAAAGTAAGAGAAGAACTACACTATTTGACCTTCACCTTCAATTTAGCCCACTTTTGGTTTAGCACACCTTTGGCTTAGTGATAGCTGACATGAATTTTTCAGCACAGCTCCATAGAAGTCTATTATGTAACGGATTTAGCACACCCATGTTTTTAGACATCCAAATTTTAGTACACCCTACTGGTCTACGTAGTTTCGGTACTACATTCCCCATGATGCTCAACTAGACTGCAGAGTACCTAAGCATCATGGTAAATGTAGTTTCAAAACATCTGGTGCCAAGGTTAGCCATCACTGCCCTAGACTTTTGCTTGAGTTAAAATAAAAGTGCTATTGATTTAACTTATTTTAGTGCTAATAATTTTGATCGCATATCTGGGAAACATAATGGATTATGGAATTATTTTGTTCCCAGATTTTTTTTTTAAAAAATGGATAAATATGATGTTTAGAAACAAAGAAGTAATGGATTGTATGTCTTTATATTTATATTGATTGATCGTTGCTGCTTTTGATAATTCTTGTTATCCTAATTTACAGACAATATCATTAAAAGAATATTCAACATCTTGAAGTTTACATGGGTACTTTTTCTTGCCACATTGGATAGTTTCACAACTTGGCTCAACTCAATTTCACGAGAACACATTGATATTTCAAGAGTCTTAAGAATAGAACGTTGTATGCTGACCAGAGAGATAAAAAAGGTAAGCATTAATAATGCGGGCTGAAGACTGATATAGTATTTTGGGACTTGGTGTTTCACTTATAACTTTTTTTTTTAAATCACAGTGTTCAACTACCTGTTCCACTGTATGTGAAAAGTTCCATAAAATTGTGTGTGGTAACAGAGGGTATGTGTGCTAATACCCTGTTTTATGTGTATGTGAATGTGTATATACAGATATCTACATGGGGACAGAATTTTTTTTTTTAAATTGGACTCCTGACCAACTTCATAGACAGAGATTTGAGAGTGTGATTTTTGAAATGTGCATCATGTTGGAAATATGTGTCTTTAGCACTCATTGGCAGCAGTGCTTCAACAATGTATATCATTGCTACAATAATTTATAAACTGTGGAGTGGAACCTAAAGAATAGTAAAATGTAAATGCATTTTCTCCAACATAGGTGTGTCCGGTCCACGGCGTCATCCTTACTTGTGGGATATTCTCTTCCCCAACAGGAAATGGCAAAGAGCCCATCAAAGCTGGTCACATGATCCCTCCTAGGCTCCGCCTTCCCCAGTCATTCTCTTTGCCGTTGCACAGGCAACATCTCCACGGAGATGGCTCAGAGTTTTTTGGTGTTTAAATGTAGTTTTTATTCTTCTATCAAGAGTTTGTTATTTTAAAATAGTGCTTGTATGTACTATTTACTCTGAAACAGAAAAGAGATGAAGATTTCTGTTTGTAAGAGGAAAATGATTTTAGCAACCGTTACTAAAATCGATGGCTGTTTCCACACAGGACTGTTGAGATGAATTAACTTCAGTTGGGGGAAACAGTGTGCAGACTTTGCTGCTTGAAGTATGACACATTTCTAACAAGACTTGGTAATGCTGGAAGCTGTCATTTTCCCTATGGGATCCGGTAAGCCATTTTCTTAATAAGAACAAAGGGCTTCACAAGGGCTTTAAAGACTGGTAGACATTTTTCTGGGCTAAAACGATTACTTTATAAGCATTTTTAATAGATTATAGCCTTGAGGAGTTATTTTAATCTTGGGAATTATGTTAAAAAAACGGCAGGCACTGTATTGGACACCTTTTTCACTGGGGGCCTTTTCTAATCATAGGCAGAGCCTCATTTTCGCGCCACTAATGCGCAGTTGTTTTTGGGAAGCAAGGCATGCAGATGCATGTGTGAGGAGCTCAGATACACAGAAAAAGTTTACTGAAGGCGTCATTTGGTATCGTATTCCCCTCTGGGCTTGGTTGGGTCTCAGCAAAGCAGATACCAGGGACTGTATAGGGGTTAAATGTAAAAACGGCTCCGGTTCCGTTATTTTAAGAGTTAAAGCTTTCAAATTTGGTGTGCAATACTTTTAAGGCTTTAAGACACTGTGGTGAAATTTTGGTGAATTTTGAACAATTCCTTCATACTTTTTTTCATATTCAGTAATAAAGTGTGTTCAGTTTAAAATTTAAAGTGACAGTAACGGTTTTATTTTAAAACGTTTTTTGTACTTTGTTATCAAGTTTATGCCTGTTTAACATGTCTGAACTATCAGATAGACTATGTTCTGTATGTGGGGAAGCCAAGGTTCCTTCTCATTTAAATAGATGTGATGCATGTGACAAACAATTTAGGGAAAATGATGCCCAAGATGATTCCTCAAGTGAGGGGAGTAAGCATGGTACTGCATCATCCCCTCCTGTGTCTACGCCAGTCTTGCCCACTCAGGAGGCCCCTAGTACATCTAGTGCGCCAATACTTCTTACTATGCAACAATTAACGGCTGTAATGGATAATTCTATTAAAAACATTTTAGCCAAAATGCCCACTTATCAGCGTAAGCGCGACTGCTCTGTTTTAGTACTGAAGAGCATGAGGACGCTGATGATAATGGTTCTGACATGCCCTTACACCAGTCTGAAGGGGCCAGGGAGGTTTTGTCTGAGGGAGAAATTTCAGATTCAGGAAAAATTTCTCATCAAGCTGAACCTGATGTTATTACATTCAAATTTAAATTGGAACATCAAGGAGGTGTTATCTACTCTGGATGATTGTGACAATTTGGTCATTCCAGAGAAATTATGTAAGATGGACAAGTTCCTAGAGGTCCCGGTGCCCCCCGAAGCTTTTCCTATACCCAAACGGGTGGCGGACATTGTAAATAAAGAATGGGAAAGGCCCGGCATACATTTTGTCCCTCCCCCTATATTTAAGAAATTGTTTCCTATGGTCGACCCCAGAAAGGACTTATGGCAGACAGTCCCCAAGGTCGAGGGGGCGGTTTCTACTCTAAACAAACGCACTACTATCCCTATAGAAGATAGTTGTGCTTTCAAAGATCCTATGGATAAAAAATTAGAGGGTTTGCTTAAAAAGATGTTTGTTCAGCAAGGTTACCTTCTACAACCAATTTCATGCATTGTTCCTGTCACTACAGCAGCGTGTTTCTGGTTCGATGAACTAGAAAAGTCGCTCAATAAAGAATCTTCTTATGAGGAGGTTATGGACAGAGTTCAAGCTCTTAAATTGGCTAACTCTTTTACTTTGGACGCCACTTTGCAATTAGCTAGATTAGCGGCGAAAAATTCAGGTTTTGCTATTGTGGCGCGCAGAGCGCTTTGGCTAAAGGCTTGGTCAGCGGATGCGTCCTCCAAGAACAAATTGCTTAACATTCCTTTCAAGGGGAAAACGCTGTTTGGCCCTGATTTGAAAGAGATTATTTCAGATATCACTGGGGGAAAGGGCCACGCCCTTCCTCAGGATAGGTCTTTTAAGGCTAAAAATAAACCAAATTTTCGTCCCTTTCGTAGAAACGGACCAGCCTCAAATTCTACATCCTCTAAGCAAGAGGGTAATACTTCTCAAACCAAGCCAGCCTGGAGGCCAATGCAAGGCTGGAACAAAGGTAAGCAGGCCAAGAAACCTGCCACTGCTACCAAGACAGCATGAGATGTTGGCCCCCGATCCGGGACCGGATCTGGTGGGGGGCAGACTTTCTCTCTTCGCTCAGGCTTGGGCAAGAGATGTTCTGGATCCTTGGGCACTAGAAATAGTATCCCAAGGTTATCTTCTGGAATTCAAGGAGCTACCCCCAAGGGGAAGGTTCCACAGGTCTCAATTGTCTTCAGACCACATAAAAAGACAGGCATTCTTACATTGTGTAGAAGACCTGTTAAAAATGGGAGTGATTCATCCTGTTCCGTTAGGAGAACAAGGGATGGGATTCTACTCCAATCTGTTCATAGTTCCCAAAAAAGAGGGAACATTCAGACCAATCTTAGATCTCAAGATCCTAAACAAATTTCTCAGGGTTCCATCGTTCAAAATGGAAACCATTCGGACAATTCTTCCTACCATCCAGGAAGGTCAATTCATGACCACGGTGGATTTAAAGGATGCGTATCTACATATTCCTATCCACAAGGAACATCATCGGTTCCTAAGGTTCGCCTTTCTGGACAAACATTACCAGTTCGTGGCACTTCCATTCAGATTAGCCACTGCTCCAAGGATTTTCACAAAGGTACTAGGGTCCCTTCTAGCGGTGCTAAGACCAAGGGGCATTGCAGTAGTACCTTACTTGGACGACATACTGATTCAAGCGTCGTCTCTGCCACAGGCAAAGGCTCATACGGACATTGTCCTAGCCTTTCTCAGATCTCACGGGTGGAAAGTGAACGTAGAAAAAAGTTCTCTATCCCCGTCAACAAGAGTTCCCTTCTTGGGAACAATATTAGACTCCTTAGAAATGAAGATTTTTCTGACAGAGGCCAGAAAATCAAAACTTCTAAGCTCTTGTCAAGTACTTCATTCTGTTCTTCTTCCTTCCATTGCGCAGTGCATGGAAGTAATAGGTTTGATGGTTGCGGCAATGGACATAGTTCCTTTTGCGCGAATTCATCTAAGACCATTACAACTGTGCATGCTCAGACAGTGGAATGGGGATTATACAGACTTGTCTCCGACGATCCAAGTAGATCAGAGGACCAGAGATTCACTCCGTTGGTGGCTGACCCTGGACAACCTGTCACAAGGGATGAGCTTCCGCAGACCAGAGTGGGTCATTGTCACGACGCCAGTCTGGTGGGCTGGGGTGCGGTCTGGGAACCCCTGAAAGCTCAGGGTCTATGGTCTCGGGAAGAATCTCTTCTCCCGATAAACATTCTGGAACTAAGAGCGATATTCAATGCTCTCAAGGCTTGGCCTCAACTAGCAAAGGCCAAATTCATAAGGTTTCAATCAGACAACATGACGACTGTTGCATATATCAACCATCAGGGGGGAACAAGGAGTTCCCTGGCGATGGAAGAAGTGACCAAAATAATTCGATGGGCGGAGATTCACTCCTGCCACTTGTCTGCAATCCACATCCCAGGAGTGGAAAATTGGGAAGCGGATTTTCTGAGTCGTCAGACATTTCATCCGGGGGAGTGGGAACTCCATCCGGAAATCTTTGCCCAAATAACTCAATTATGGGGCATTCCAGACATGGATCTGATGACGTCTCGTCAGAACTTCAAGGTTCCTTGCTACGGGTCCAGATCCAGGGATCCCAAGGCGACTCTAGTGGATGCACTAGTAGCGCCCTGGACCTTCAACCTAGCTTATGTATTCCCACCGTTTCCTCTCATTCCCAGGCTGGTAGCCAGGATCAATCAGGAGAGGGTTTCGGTGATCTTGATAGCTCCTGCGTGGCCACGCAGAACTTGGTATGCAGACCTGGTGAATATGTCATCGGCTCCACCATGGAAGCTACCTTTGAGACAGGACCTTCTTGTTCAAGGTCCGTTCGAACATCCGAATCTGGCCTCACTCCAACTGACTGCTTGGAGATTGAACGCTTGATTTTATCAAAGCGTGGGTTCTCAGATTCTGTCATTGATACTCTTATTCAGGCTAGAAAGCCTGTAACTAGAAAAATTTACCATAAAATATGGAAAAAATATATCTGTTGGTGCGAATCTAAAGGATTCCCATGGAACAAGATTAAGATTCCTAAGATTCTATCCTTTCTACAAGAGGGTTTGGAGAAAGGATTATCTGCAAGTTCTTTGAAGGGACAGATTTCTGCTTTATCTGTTTTACTTCACAAAAAGCTGGCGGCTGTGCCAGATGTTCAAGCTTTTGTTCAGGCTCTGGTTAGAATCAAGCCTGTTTACAAACCTTTGACTCCTCCTTGGAGTCTCAATTTAGTTCTTTCAGTTCTTCAAGGGGTTCCGTTTGAACCCTTACATTCCGTAGATATTAAGTTATTATCTTGGAAAGTTTTGTTTTTGGTTGCAATTTCTTCTGCTAGAAGAGTTTCAGAGTTATCTGCTCTGCAGTGTTCTCCTCCTTATCTGGTGTTCCATGCAGATAAGGTGGTTTTGCGTACTAAACCTGGTTTTCTTCCGAAAGTTGTTTCTAACAAAAACATTAACCAGGAGATAGTTGTGCCTTCTTTGTGTCCGAATCCAGTTTCAAAGAAGGAACGTTTGTTGCACAATTTGGATGTAGTTCGTGCTCTAAAATTCTATTTAGAGGCTACAAAGGATTTCAGACAAACATCTTCCTTGTTTGTTGTTTATTCTGGTAAAAGGAGAGGTCAAAAAGCAACTTCTACTTCTCTCTCTTTTTGGCTTAAAAGCATCATCCGATTGGCTTATGAGTCTGCCGGACGGCAGCCTCCTGAAAGAATCACAGCTCACTCCACTAGGGCTGTGGCTTCCACATGGGCCTTCAAGAACGAGGCTTCTGTTGATCAGATATGTAAGGCAGCGACTTGGTCTTCACTGCACACTTTTACCAAATTTTACAAATTTGATACTTTTGCTTCTTCGGAGGCTATTTTTGGGAGAAAGGTTTTGCAAGCCGTGGTGCCTTCCATCTAGGTGACCTGATTTGCTCCCTCCCATCATCCGTGTCCTAAAGCTTTGGTATTGGTTCCCACAAGTAAGGATGACGCCGTGGACCGGACACACCTATGTTGGAGAAAACAGAATTTATGCTTACCTGATAAATTACTTTCTCCAACGGTGTGTCCGGTCCACGGCCCGCCCTGGTTTTTAATCAGGTCTGATGAATTATTTTCTCTAACTACAGTCACCACGGTATCATATGATTTCTCCTATGCATATTCCTCCTTTACGTCGGTCGAATGACTGGGGAAGGCGGAGCCTAGGAGGGATCATGTGACCAGCTTTGCTGGGCTCTTTGCCATTTCCTGTTGGGGAAGAGAATATCCCACAAGTAAGGATGACGCCGTTTTTTTTCTATTTTATAAAATATTTTGGTAAAGTGTTGGTGGTGCAGGACTGTTGGAAAGCTTACATTCTTATAATATCATTCCACAGCTTGCAATGAATGCAGTCACATTAATAGTGAATAATAGTCCACAGTTTTATTTAACAGTCTTTAATCTTACTAGCAAGCCATGTTAATTTACCTGCCTGATAGTGATTTAAGTCTTGACCACCTATCATTGTATCATATATTGGGACTGAAGGGGGCATGCAGGGGAAAAAGAATAAGGGGGTTGGGCTAGGGGCCTCAAAAATGTATCTTGCTCAGGGCCCCAGGGCCCGGCAAATGCCCTGTAGGCATGGGCGTCCACAGAAATGTTTCCAGGTGGGACAAAAAATAAAATACCCTTAGTATAATAATATCAGTTGCAACATGTGCAGCAGACAGACATGCTTGCCTTAGTCATATCTATATACACACACTCCACATAAAGTCTGACTCTCTCTTGTAAGCACATATCTAGATTAAAAGCAAATTGGAAGAGTTAGTTACAGCATTTGGCCAAATGGTGATAAGCCCAGGACCACGTCAAAGTCTCTTCATCCCTGGGTCCCTAATCTACAGCCACACAAAGCATGCCTTCAACCAAACACACCGAGATACAAACAAGGGTGACCCAGACCTTTTGTAATTTAACTAGGCACATACAAACCACGCAAATGGACTGCACTCTCGAACACATCCATGCAAAACTCCAACTCTGCAAAAAAAAGCCATGGGTGCGCACTCACAGACAGCTGCATAGCACAACATATATTAATAATATTAATATGTGTTTCATAAAGAAGAGTTTAAAAATGTTTTGAAAATGAAGTGTTTAATTTAACAAATTACCTTAAATTCGTTCCATTTCAGGGATACGTTCCAACCCGGGAGAGCATTCATATGTATTATCAAAATCACATAATGATGAACCTTTCCAGAGAGTCAGGTCTAGACAGAATTGATGACCAACCTGGGTCATCTTCCAATCCCCAAACATATGATCAGATAGCAAGTAAGAGGATGGACAGTATGGACTCGGCAGCTTCTCATGATAGCATATCCAGGTACAGTATATATTAAAAAGTTTATTTACTTTTCAAAATGTAACTATTGTTATTAGATGTTATAAAATATTAACTTATTGAAAATCTTTGCAATATCTCACAATTAACATTAATTTTGTAAAAACAGCCAACCAAGCTCTTTTTTTTTCTTAACACTTTCCAGTATTGAACTTCCATATTTCTCACAATATTAAGAAAGAAAGTTAATTGGTTGTTATTTTATATCAATGAATAGCCCTTTTTATCAGTTACTTGTTTAGACAAAATAAATAGTAATCAAAATTCAGAACCACAAAGAAGATAGGATTTGGACTTTGAAAATGTTGAAGACTTTTGGGGAATAATTATCAGGGACAAGCCCAGGGGCGGACTGAGACTAATCAGGGCCCTGTGCAAATATTAGGGAGGGGCCCCCACTGTCTCACACTGACCTACATTTATGCAAATGTATGAAAAGATATAGAAGGAGGAGAGAAGCGCAGGACACGATTCAAGTGTACAGCCAAATTTTATTTATAGCAACACACGCTATGTACTGTATGTACTCACAAGATGGACATAAAATACAGGCACATCAAGGTATGTATTCCTCTTTAAATTGATCAATTCATGTCAGGCTTGATGGATGTGGATCAAATGCTTGTACACTAGCGTCCCGTCCCTGATTATGGATAACGATGCACACCAAACATATCAACAAACCTGGGTAAGCACGTTGAGGAATAACACACACACCCTCAGCTCTGATTAAATAGGGAACCTCAAACCGAGCACGAAGCACAAGAGGACCTACGGAAGACTCACAGGGCTAAAAGGAAATGATCATCACGTCCTGCGCGTTTTGTCCCGATCGACGGGAAATGTATGCAAATGAACATAGTAACCTCCCTGTCTGTCCCCACCAGGCCCCCAACCTCGAGGGCCAGGACCCCCAGCATCAAGGGCCAGATACAGGGCCCCCAACCTCCATAACCAGACCCAACACTCCATGGCACTCACAGTGACAGACCCCCCAACAGGACCCCCTACACTTGGGCCCCCCGAGTAACAAACCCCATATCCAGGCACAAGGCCCCCACTCTCTGGGGCCAGGGCCCCCACTAAACCCACATTAACTGCTTAGTGACTGATAGGGCAGCTGCAACCTACACTAGGGCCCCCCGAACAACAAACCCCACATCCAGGCACAAGGCCCCCACTCTCTGGGGCCAGGGCCCCTACTAAACCCACACTTAACTGCTTAGTTAGTGATAGGGCAGCTGTAACCACAGCTTAAAGGGACATAATACACATATGCTAAATCACTTGAAACTGAGGCAGTATAACTGTAAACAGCTGACAGGAAAATATCACCTGAGCATCTCTATGTAAAAAAAGGAAGATATTTTACCTCACAAGTTCCTCAGCTCAGCAGAGTAAATTCTGTGTAAAAAGTTATACTCAGCTGCTGCCCAACTGCATGTACACTACTGAAATATTAATAATAAAAATAATAATAATAATAAGGATAATTATCACAACAAGACATAAAGCACAAAAAGGGAAGCATGATACGCATATTTCACATTCCTATGTTTTTCACAAAGAATTTTTTAAAAATGTTATTATTAAAAATATATTTCTATATCTATATCTGATAATGTTAATGTAAAATAGATATCTATTCCTATATATCTATAGGAATATATATACAGGTATATATATATATATATACACATATAAAAATATGTATTTACAGTAAAAATAAAAAACTTCTGTATGTGCATTGGAATGTAAAATATGAATAACTCCTGCCGGGTTTGTGCGAGCGATAGTAAAATCCAAGGAAATAAAGGTTATAATTTTACCTTGCCTCTGGATTTTTGAGTGCCGGGATTCTTGGATTATACTGCCGTTGCATGCCTATACAGGGGCGTTCACTGAGCACCAGACTGGACTGGAAGTCGCTGTTGGATGACGTATCCTCACCTTAGTGTCAGTGTATTTTTTCTTCTGCGCTCTCCATTGACTTCTATGGGGAGAATATGTTAACGCCATCATGATATTTGGTTAGCACACGCCGGGTTTATCTTGCTTTACATTCAACTTGTAATACACGTGCTACCCGACGTGCGCAAAAAGATTACTTACAGCGAAGTTTACGCACAAGCGAAATAACTAAATAGCAAACCACTTGTATTCTAGCCCATATATTAAAATTTCATGGTGTTTGCTGTCCCTTTAACTGTATTCAGTAGTAAAAGATGGAAGCACCTAAGGCCTCTCACAACTATCATACTAGACTACTAGACTAAAGCACCTGAAATGTTTAGAAGAGGCTTATCCCAAGGAAAGAATTATGATTCATTTTCATTAAATATTCACTATAAATGTTGCCACAATATTGGGATAAAGATAGCACTGTGCAAAAGAAACACTTCACATTATATCTACTGGTGCAATAAATATAATATAGAAAATATATATATATTACATTACCACTATAAATATAAAGAACAAGAGAGGCGCATGTGTGTACCAGAAACACAATGGAAATCACATTGGGGAGGAGCACTCAGACAGTGCTATTAGGAACAGGCTGGGTATGGCAGCAACCCAGCTTGCTGGTCACCTTGATAAGCCAAAGCTCTGGAACACAGGACCCTAATAATGGACTGCAGCTAAACTACCAACTACCCAGCCTTTTCCTAATAGCACTGTCTGAGTGCTCCTACCAAATGTGAGTACCCTGATTAGGGTTTTTTTCAGAATATCATATTATACTACTGGCACACACAGGCACCCTTTTTGTTTCTTTTCGCTTATCCAGATATTGGGATCCTTTGTTCCTGATTACCAAGACTGAACAGTGAGCTGGGCCACTGCTAAACCCCCAGCCTGTCTCTAATAGCACTGTCTGAGTGCTCCTCACAAATATGAGTACCCTGTTTAGGGCTTTTTTTTTGCTTATTTCCATTGTGTTTCTGGTACACACATGCGCCTATCTTGTTCTTTATATTCTCCTCCTATTTGTGAGGAGAGAGCAGTCTTCTATCAAATACCGGTCTAATTGGAGCCCTACCAGATTGAACTTTCTGATACAAGTGTAATATTACACAAAGAGACTCACGATTATCTATGTATTTTTTATTTTTATTTTATTTATATCTATTTTATTTATATCTATTATGTATATGTTTAATATGATTGGCATTCCAATTTGTCCTTACAGGGGGCACCAAATCTAAATACTGTATTATATTTTTATACAGGTACATTGCCTAAGTTGCTTTGTTACCATCCCCCTTCTTCATATACATACCGTTAGAGCGCCTCCTATTACTAGTCACTTTATAGTTATTTTGTGTAGTATTTTGTTTACATTACCACTATTACAGAGTTGTGTTAATTAGCATAAGAAAGAGAGATTGAGAATAGGGATCCTGTTATAATATGGTGGCATAACACACCTGATTAGATATTGGAAGTGCAGATAACTCCTTTGACCTAGAAGAAAAACAATGTATGATGCCTTTTGTTAAAGGAACACTAAAGTAAAAATTGAGCTAACATTGAAAGTTGTCAGAAAAAAATCTACTAGTCTGATAGTTTGATAGTCTGATAGTCATCAGACTATGGGCTCCATTTATTAAGAGGCAGCAGATTGGTTGCGGATTGAAATCATCCCGATCCGATCAGAATAATTGACAGCACCTGATAGCAGCCAATTGACCGCCAGTGAGCAGTGGACGGCATTGCACAAGCATTTCACTTAAAATGCTTGTGCAATGATAAATGCTGACAGTGTATACTGTCGGCATTTAGCAATGTTGAGTGGACATAATTCGCTGTAGCGAATCATGTCCGCTCAACATTTGGTAAATCTATCCCATAGTGCTTGTCTTGTTTTAATGCATTTGTTAATTATGTAATTCTACTGTATGTAATGGTCCTTTACTATCACAGATAAGGGGCTGTAAAAAAGTCAACATTTTGTTTAACCAGAAAGCACCTGTAGAAGAAATTTTGAAAGTGGAAATGTATGCTGCATGTACTATGTTTTCTATCAAATGTAAAAAAATAAATAACTTGTACCAGCAGCTCTACATTGACTCTTAACAGCTAGCTTCTTGAGACAAATCTTCACTAAAATGCATGTGAATTTCAGCTATGGTACATCTGTGTGTGTGCGCACGCGTGCAAGTGGGTGTGCATGTAAATGTGAACACAAATATTTGAAAATGAGAAGTGTACTAATACATTTTAGAATAATAATAATATCAATAATCTTCATCAACACAAACAACAAAATGGATTTATACTCTCTTGAGAATATCATTAAGAAGTTTAAAGCAGATTTCCTAGACTATACTTAGAACAAATAAGATGTTTCCTTGGAGCATGATATGTTAAGTGATCCCACTGAGACTGGATGTGGAAAACCTAATCTACATATAATGCAATTACAGTTCACAAGGAGAAAATCTCCAGAGGGACAAAACAAACTATTAATGATCTAAAACAAGCCACTGGTGAGCTAAAAGCCCAATAAGCATCTGCCAGATAAGTCGCAGCATAAGATATCTCGCCAAAACCCACTTTGGATTCTAGATTTATGGTATAAGTTAATCAATTAACTAAGAAGTCAAAACTGCTTAAACCTTCAGAAGTGGATTAAATGTTTTCTAAGTTCCCTATGATCAATTTAGAGTCAGGTGCCTTGTATTTCAAAGGATACCTTACTAATTTAATATGATATGGGTGCATAGCACTGAAGCCATAGCTACATTTCATTAGAATTGTTCATTCAAAACACATTTTTCAGATATTTACAACTCTTAACTCCATTACCAAATTAAGCTGAATTATTACTAGTAATGGAAATTGTATCTTAAATTAATTACGGTAAGTAACATTTTAAAATATTAAAAAAGATAGATAGATAGATAGATAGATAGATAGATAGATAGCATAACTGTCAAATGGACCTGCCTAAAATTTGTGTTCTTTTTATGTCCGTGTTGTAAAATATTTTGTTGGTGTTATTTAATTGTAGCATTCATAAATCAATTTGACAAGACTATAATATCAAAATAAAGCATATGTATGCATTATTAAAATATGTCAGTTATTCTAACGTTGCCTGTGGGTGACCATTTACCAGAGCATCTGCCTAATTATGTCTTGTCAGTGCCTCTGTTTTTTTTCTCATTCTATAAATTATTGAAATAAAGGTAAAACTGTTTTTACAGGAAGTTGTGAGAAACAGTCACCAGCCTTCTAGTAAGATGATTTAAACACTACAGTAATACCATTTTGTTTATATGCCATTGGCACTCTTAGATATGCCCATATTCCATAAAGTATATTGGGTCTATACATTTTTAGTCTTTTGCAGTTTTCCTAGGTTTAAAATCATGTTATGTTATAGCTATTGTAGAGGCCAGTTTGGTACAGCTATAATTTAGTTTAATTTAGAAAAGATATTTTGTGAATAGACTCAGGCCAGACCTCACAAATAGCCAATGATAGAACAACTCAAATAAAACAGGAGGGCGCTAAAAGCTTAGGCGGTTCAGTATTTATGTTATTATTAACAATAAAATAACCTTATATATTTGTGTTTCTATTTAGGACGTCTCCCACACATTCAGATCTTTCACAGAAAAATATAATAAAAACAACTATAATTTGGATCCTTGATAATAAAATATGCTTTGCAAAGCCAAAACCACAGTCCTATTTGTTACCACCAAATTAAAAATCCTTAACAGTTCTTGCTGCCACCAGAGTCAATTTACACCAGGCAGTCTTATGGGTGTCAGTTCACTTGAAAAAAGATTTTCAGTAGATTCCTGATTACAGAGCTATCCATTTCAAACCAGAGCATTTGTCCTTCTAAATCACTCACAAACCTTTGTGTTATTGTGTACATTAAGGCCGTACCAGAATCCAGTAATTGTGCCTCTTGGTTTATTACCTCCTTTCCACAACACTCACTCGGGCCGTTCTCCGGTATTCACAGCTTAGTGTCCTCGCTCCTGTTCCCAAAGGGTCTAAATTCCAAATTGGACCTTTCACCTTTTTTATCAGATTAAAGAAATAGATATATGGGTTAACTAAATTATGAATGTTAATGATGGTAGCGTGAATTTAACAATGATACTGAAAGAAACCACAAAGTTTTACGTAACATAATGTTTTTGGTTTAACATATTGGTTTTATTATATCTACTGAGTATATTCCTTAAGGATTGCATAGATGCAAGGAAAAGTCTGAGAGTATGTGATTCATTGGGGCCGATTTATTATTGGACAAGCATTTCTAGTGAAATACTTGTGCAATGCCGCCCCCTGCACATTCACAGCCAATCGGCCGCTAGCAGGGGGTGTCAATCATCCCGATCGTATCTGATCGGGATGATTGCTGTCCGCCACCTCAGACCGCTGCTTCTTAACTTATGTTTCTGGTGAGCTTGAAGGCTTGCACGCAAACAGCAGCATACGCTACTTCTTAAATCGGCCCCATAATGTTATCCATTAAACTTTGTAGTAATTGTACATAATTATGAAAACTATATTTGCAATTTAGTTTTTATTTCTGTTTATTCTTTCTGATATGTCTGTGTTGTAAAAGAAGAGCGATATAATTCCAAAGAATTGGATTTTGTACTAAAGCCAAAAAAAGGGTTTTTAAAAATACCACTTAAAGAGATTGGTCTGTTTTAACCAATGAAAAAACAGCAGTTGTATATATAAAGACCTAACCCTCTGGTGCTAACATCTTGAAAAAGCCCCACATTTCGGGTGAAATGCGTACCGTGGGAGAAATCACATCCTTCTGTTAAAGTGTAGTTTGCCCGGGATAGAGAATCCTGTGTGCTGTTGCACATTAGTTGCAGGACTGCTGAAAGACTACCCACTCCGAATCTGTGGACTCTGGCGACTAAGAGATTTCCGCAGCTAAGTGTGCAGCTGTCAGCTGTGATCGGACGTATCCGGATCACGTGACTGGGGAAAGCCGGAGGAGCAGATGGAGCGAGGACGCTTAGCTGTGAATACCAAAGACTGGACTGAGTGAGTGTTGTGGAAAAGGCAATTATCGGATTCAGGAACTACCTTTATATACACAATACCACAAAGCTTTGTGAGCTATTTAGAAGCATGAAGGCTCTGGTTTTAAAGGGATAGCTCTGTAAGCAGGAGTTTACTGAATATCTTTTTCAAGTAAACTTACACCCATAACCTACTAATTGTTGGCCTAAGCTTTTAGTGCCTTCTTGTTTTTTCATTTTAGTTACAGCTATAAATGAGTTACTAAAGTAATACAATTATAGTTTTTTATGTCTCTGAAGTGTGAGTTGCAAGGACACTCACTTATACTCAATGAACATCTGTAAGACTTGTTTTGCATAGAATCACGGTAAGACTTGTTTTGCACAGAATACAGCTTTAATTAAAATTATTAGACGTTAATGTCTTAATCATAAGTAGACTGCTGCTTATAGAGGCCTTGTGATTACAAGATGTTTATGTTATTCTATAACAAGAAACCTTTGTTGCTGCATTGATTTCAAAAGCCAAACTCCACCCACTATTTGTCTTATTTGGAGGAGCCAATCCAGACTTGTTACTGCAGTAGACAAGGATAGCTAAAATCATTATATAAACAAAAACTACATTCTTTGCAGTTTGTTGTCTATTGTGGCCAAATAGGAAAACATGTGTGTGTGTATATACAGTATATATACTGTGTATATATATATATATATATATATATATATATATACAGGGAGTGCAGAATTATTAGGCAAGTTGTATTTTTGAGGATTAATTTTATTATTGAACAACAACCATGTTCTCAATGAACCCAAAAAACTCATTAATATCAAAGCTGAATAGTTTTGGAAGTAGTTTTTAGTTTGTTTTTAGTTATAACTATTTTAGGGGGATATCTGTGTGTGCAGGTGACTATTAGTGTGCATAATTATTAGGCAACTTAACAAAAAACAAATATATACCCATTTCAATTATTTATTTTTACCAGTGAAACCAATATAACATCTCAACATTCACAAATATACATTTCTGACATTCAAAAACAAAACAAAAACAAATCAGTGACCAATATAGCCACCTTTCTTTGCAAGGACACTCAAAAGCCTGCCATCCATGGATTCTGTCAGTGTTTTGATCTGTTCACCATCAACATTGCATGCAGCAGCAACCACAGCCTCCCAGACACTGTTCAGAGAGGTGTACTGTTTTCCCTCCTTGTAAATCTCACATTTGATGATGGACCACAGGTTCTCAATGGGGTTCAGATCAGGTGAACAAGGAGGCCATGTCATTAGATTTTCTTCTTTTATACCCTTTCTTGACAGCCACGCTGTGGAGTACTTGGACGCGTGTGATGGAGCATTGTCCTGCATGAAAATCATGTTTTTCTTGAAGGATGCAGACTTCTTCCTGTACCACTGCTTGAAGAAGGTGTCTTCCAGAAACTGGCAGTAGGACTGGGAGTTGAGCTTGACTCCATCCTCAACCCGAAAAGGCCCCACAAGCTCATCTTTGATGATACCAGCCCAAACCAGTACTCCACCTTGCTGGCGTCTGAGTCGGACTGGAGCTCTCTGCCCTTTACCAATCCAGCCACGGGCCCATCCATCTGGCCCATCAAGACTCTCATTTCATCAGTCCATAAAACCTTATAAAAATCAGTCTTGAGATATTTCTTGGCCCAGTCTTGACGTTTCAGCTTGTGTGTCTTGTTCAGTGGTGGTCGTCTTTCAGCCTTTCTTACCTTGGCCATGTCTCTGAGTATTGCACACCTTGTGCTTTTGGGCACTCCAGTGATGTTGCAGCTCTGAAATATGGCCAAACTGGTGGCAAGTGGCATCTTGGCAGCTGCACGCTTGACTTTTCTCAGTTCATGGGCAGTTATTTTGCGCCTTGGTTTTTCCACACGCTTCTTGCGACCCTATTGACTATTTTGAATGAAATGCTTGATTGTTCGATGATCACGCTTCAGAAGCTTTGCAATTTTAAGAGTGCTGCATCCCTCTGCAAGATATCTCACTATTTTTGACTTTTCTGAGCCTGTCAAGTCCTTCTTTTGACCCATTTTGCCAAAGGAAAGGAAGTTGCCTAATAATTATGCACACCTGATATAGGGTGTTGATGTCATTAGACCACACCCCTTCTCATTACAGAGATGCACATCACCTAATATGCTTAATTGGTAGTAGGCTTTCCAGCCTATACAGCTTGGAGTAAGACAACATGCATAAAGAGGATGATGTGGTCAAAATACTCATTTGCCTAATAATTCTGCACTCCCTGTATATATATAGATATGTATTTACAGTTCCCATAATTACAAAACTCAGATGAAGAGGTGGAAAAAAAAAAATAATGAAAGTATATTGCAAAGTTGTTTTATTGGAAATAATTAAACATTTTATATTACAATCAGGGCCAGACTTGGGCCAAAACTAGGCCTAGTATTTCAAGGCAGAGAAGCCCACTCCTCACCCTTGTGTTATTTAACCATATTCCAAAACTGACAAGCTTAATGTACTAGTTTTATTTACAAAAACATTTAAAGTTTGTAACACTTTTTTGTAATTGGTTGTCATTAGATAGTAAAAAAGTTAAATGTAATAAAAAAATGAAGCTTTTGAGGTTCACATTTAAATATAGAAAAAAACTTTTCTTGCTATTCAGCCTGTGCAGTCAAAGTTACTCAAACTAACAAGCACCTGAACACATGTCGTCATATGTAAGCTGCACTCTGAGAGAAATAACTCACATAGCGTTCACATGCACACACAAACACACTTCAAAAAACTATAATCACACAAAAACTGGCACTCACAGACTTCAGCATGCACGATCAAGAGAATTGGTTTTCCTTCTCCCTTGGCTAGTCCACACCAGAGAATATGCACTTGTTCAGGCTTCTTGTATAAGTGTGGTCGTAGGTTTTTCTGTGCCAACACTTTGGTCGACATCTTGGAAATGTTGCCACCATAAAGGCATATTAATACAATCCAAGAATGCCACTACTGACTGAAGGGCTAGAATGGGCCCTAGATGTGTGTACTGTAGATATGCCCAAACTCAAGAGGCAGGACACAGATAAACAATACAGTTTACAGATAGAAAAATGGTGATAATGGTAGCCGTATGCAAGTATATACTAAAGGACAGACAACAGACATATGCATACCCCAACAACAGTGTTACTTCTATATGAGCATGTATAGTATACTCCTTACCTACACAGCTGTGAGGTTATCTGAAGCTGTCACATACAAACCCTGTACTGAATGCAAATCCATCAGAGGAGACTTCTCTGCATAGTGTCATTTAGCATCCTACAGAGCTAGCCATTGTGAGGAGAATTATTTTGACATAATTCTGGGGGAGCAAGGCTTAGCCCTAACCTGGCTCACAGACATAGCAAGGTAGTGGGAGACAGGGATTGGCTGGCCCTGCATCATGCACAAATAATAAAGCTGGGCTAAAGCAACCAGCCCCAGCCTTCTACTGGCCCCAGTCCACCAGGCAAATGCCCTATATGCCCTATTCTCAGTCCTGGCCTGATTAATTTCTCAGGGTGTTTAAAGTAACTTTAACAAATACAGATCTAAAGTGAATAACTGTTGAATACAGAACTTTATTGCATTTACCTCACTTTTTCATACAGAAAAGTAGACATCACCCAAGAGAATCCATTCAGGAGCATTCAATTATTTTATTTTGCTGAATGGTATAAGGGAATTTACACGGTCAAATTTCACCTTACAGACCCCCAAAAATGTTGATCAATTTGGACAGATGTCTGTATTTAGTTTATGTGCCATAATTTATACTTTCTTTTGTATGGTCATCAAATTACTTTTGATATACAGTATCCCACAAAAGTGAGTACACTCCTCACATTTTTTTATTATAACTTTTCATGTGACAACACTGAAGAAATTACACTTTGCTACAATGTAAAGTGGTAAATGTACAGCCTGTATAACAGTGTAAATTTGCTGTCCCCTCAAAATAACTCAACACACAGCCATTAATATTTAAACTGTTGGCAACAAAAGTGAGTACACCCCTAAATGGAAATGTCCAAATTTGGCCCAATTAGCCATTTTCCCTCCCCGGTGTCATGTGACTCATTAGTGTTACAAGGTCTCAGGTGTGAATGGGGAGCAGGTGTGTTTAATTTGGTGTTATCGCTCACACTCTCTCATACTGGTCACTGGAAGTTCAACATGGCACCTCATGGCAAAGAACTCTCTGAGGATCTGAAAAAAAGAATTGTTACTCTACATAAAGATGGCCTAGGCTATAAGAAGATTGCCAAGACCCTGAAACTGAGCTGCAGCATGGTAGGCAAGACCATACAGCGGTTTCACAGGACAGGTTCCACTCAGAACAGGCCTCGCCATGGTCAACCAAAGAAGTTGAGTGCACATGCTCAGCGTTATATCCAGAGATTGTCTTTGGGAAATAGACGTATGAGTGCTGCCAGCATTGTTGCAGAGGTTGAAGGGGTGGGGGGTCAGCCTGTCAGTGCTCAGACCATACGCTGCACACTGCATCAAATTGGTCTGCATGGCTGTCGTCCCATAAGGAAGCCTCTTCTAACGATGATGCACAAGTAAGCCAGAAAACTTCTGCCGGCACTGGGGAGCTACAGTTCACTGAGGGAACCATAAATGCCAACATGTACTCTGACATACTGAAGCAGAGCATGATCCCCTCCATTTGGAGACTGGGCCGCAGGACAGTATTCCAACATGATAACGACCCCAAACACCCCTCCAATATTACCACTGCCTTGCTAAAGAAGCTGATGGTAAATGTGATGGACTGGCCAAGCATGTCTCCAGACCTAATCCCTATTGAGCATTTGTGGGGCATCCTCAAATGGAAGGTGGGGGAGCGCAAGGTCTCTAACATCCATCAGCTCCGTGATGTTGTCATGGAGGGGTAGAAGAGGACTCCAGTGGCAACCTGTGAAGCTCTGGTGAACTCCATGCCCAAGAGGGTTAAGGCAGTGCTGGAAAATAATGGTGGCCACACAAAATATTGACACTTTGGGCCCAATTTGGAAATTTCCACTTAGGGGTGTACTCACTGTTGTTTCCAACGGATTAGACATTAATGGCTGTGTGTTGAGTTATTTTGAGGGGACAGCAAATGTACACTGTTATACAGGATGTACACTCACTACTTTACATTGTAGCAAAGTGTCATTTCTTCAGTGTTGTCACATGAAAAGATATAATAAAATATTTTCAAAAATGTGAGGCATGTGCTTACTTTTTTGGGATACTGTATATTCTTCTCAAGTCCCTGCAAATTATTTTCACATTTTACGCAAATATTTCTATCCATTAAAGCATTACCATGCACTTCCGGTACAACTTTCTGTTATCTAGGTTCACAAAAATGTTCTATTACTAAAACAAAGTCAATTTACATACAGTTTTACTTATTAGTTTAGTAAATCTCACATAAAAAACATTACATCCCTGCATTAAAAAGTGAATAAATAAAAGAGGAAAACACACAACCAATTATTTATAACATTAATCATTTTCAAACCTAAATTACATAAAAGATTGATCTGAGGAATATGTATTAGACTGCTGATGTCAGACACTTGTCTATCTCATCAAGACCTCAATTAAGAGATGCCAATTCAATTATTTTATAGGTATGAGTAGGTGCTCTATAATTTTTAATTAGCTGTGATCTGTGGTTTGCTAGCTAAATATCAAATCGAACCTTTTATTCCATTTAGAAAATAATCAGAAGTTGTTTTTACGTTCTTTGTCGAAGTGATGATCTGTGAGAAATGCTTAAGTGTCTTTGTGGAATACAGATGCTCTGAAATCTATAACATTCTTAAATGCTTAATTTCATTTTGACAGTTTATAGACACACTGACCTACTCAACTGCAAATAAGACAGGCAAATCAGATTATGTTTGATTTAAATACAATTATCTGGAAATTCACTTCTTCAAAACACTTACTGTTGTCAGTACAGTGAAATAATGCAGTAAGAGATGTAAATGTACTGAAATATAGTAATTACAGTGTATCTAATTTATAAACCGATATTAATCAATTATATATTGGGTATATGTTATTTATTTCCTTTCATAAACTTATCAACATTTTCTTTTCTGCAAAACCCATAATTTTCTTTTCTGCAAAATCCATCATTCAAGTCAAATCTGGAATATTTTTTTTCAGATGGAAAATAATCTGTGGCAATAAACATTTACAAATTATTTAAAATAAGCTTAGAAAGTTCAGTGTACAATTAAAAACTGTGTGTATGTGTATATATATATATATATATATATATATATTTATTTATTTTTATATATATATATATATATATATATATATATATATATATATATATACAAATGGAGTAAATTACAATAATATGTGTGCTAATTGTAAGTATTGTAGTGCTTGATATAATTAAATGGGTGTTCTGTAATGTCAGTGGTGGTTTTCAGAATCCATGAAGAGTTCTTAATCATATAAAAACTTAAGAAAGGGTGTCTTTAATGCATTGCTATTCCAATAAATCAATACTTACTAGGCATGGGTGAAATATTGGTATTTGACATTTGTTTGCAAAACGAAGTCCAAATATGGCTGCAGGCGGCTGCATTATTTTAATTTAGGCGCCGAATATATCAGTGTGAAAGTGCAACACCCAAAGATCTAGATATGCACAGATCTCTATGTTTTGCTCGTTCAGACTGATATATCCAGTGCCGAACCGAAACAAATGCTGCTTCTTGCAATCATATTCAGCATTTGTTTAGCAAACGAATGCTGAATCGTGAAATTTCGCCCATGCCTAGTACTTGCTGCAATACTCTTGTTATTTTGGCATCTGAATCACTGGACTAACAAAGCAGATCCTATAAAAAAATAGATGTTTTTGCATGAAAGCATTTAATTTACTGATGTGTGTATAAATAATATTTTTCTTGGTACTTTTTGTCTTTTGATTGTTTGTGCTGCTAGCTGTTACACTGAAGCAACCATGCTGTTCTCAAGGCAGTCCACACTCGACGATATAGATGGACCAGACACAATACCAAAAACAAGTGAGCGTGCTCGTCCTAAGCTTCGTAAAATGTACAGCATGGAAATGTCTTCTTCATCTGGCGACAGTGGCAGTATAGCGTCAAGGTGCTTAATCCATATGCATGTTTTCTTCATTCATTTTTTCACACTGTTGTTTATGTTTAAAATTTGTTTAATTAATGCGGGCAACTAATTGGAATTACATGATTACATTCATAGCATCCATCTGGTGTGACAAGGCAGCACCCAGGATAAGTATCCAAAACAGTCTGTATGGCAAAGTAATATAAAATCTCAGGGGTTTATTCTGCAAAAATAACAGGTTGTACATCCCTTTAAGCTGTAACAGGCATAACACAAACATGAAAGAAAAACCTACAACTTTTAGGAGACCTACTACACAGATTGAACAGATCTGAATAACCATCAAGTAGCCAGCTAATCTACTTACCAGTCAAATATTCACAGCAAATATTGTAACTTAACAATAGTTTGTCTCTATTACCAGCTCCTCTCTGAAAACCATTAGCAAAATCGCCAGCTTTACCTCTATGGTAGCTGTCTGCTAAGTGAGAGAGAGACTGCTTACCACAGAAATGCCTGTAAAGTACCAAACTGATTAAGGGCTAGATTATTAGTGGAGCACAAATTTGTGTTTTCGCAAATGTAATATTTGTTCTCCACTTAGTAATACTGGTGGTATTACAAGTTGAGCGCAATGTGAAAGCGACCTCACATTTGCATTGCAGGGAAGTTTTGCATTCATGAGAGCTCACTTTCATAGGCTCCAATGGGAGCCTCGTTCTGATTTCTGATGCCAATAGTCATGGCACAGAACGTAGTGCAGTGAATAGGGTAAGTCTTGCAGCGTTGGGCAGCAAAGTTTAAATATATATGTATATGAATATATATATATAAATATGTATGTTTATATGTGTATATTCACATATTCACACATAAATATATATGTACAGTATATAAGCATCTACATATATATTTACAGTTTTAACACAGTCCCCATAGACCGCAATGTAAAGGCACTTTTCAGTGCCGTTTTATTTATAACACCCCACATCCCCTTACTTTAACCCCTTATAACTGCTTCATGCAGTTATTTAAAAAAAAATAAAATCATTTTAATTAAGGAACCTTACACTTTATTTTGGGGGCAATAGGGGGACATTTTAGTAATTAACCAGAGATTTGATGTCTGGTTAATTAATTTGAGCACAAAGTGATACCGCAAGCTTGCGATAGCATTGACCAGCAACATGTAATGGCTGGTTATTTAATGTGCCCCCGTAAACGGGCAAATTTGCGCACGTTAAATTACCGCTCCACTTGTAATGTAGCCCTAAATGTGAGACAGATGTGTATGCACTGCAGCAGAAAGTTAACCCATACATTATAGGAGAAACCCCTTTCTAATCTCCTGCTGGCATAAAAGCCTTGTTTCATCCTGTCACACTGGCTAACTTTTATCATTGTATTGTGCACTCCATTGCTGGTGATTGTCGTCCAAAAGGGCCTGCAACAGCTTGTAACCCTTTATAGCAGCCAAACAATAAAAAAAATGTGTTTTGTACAAAAAAATATAAGGAAAATATTCCATTGCAATAAAAATGAAGAGGTGAAATTTTTCAGAAACACAATTTAGCGGAATTGTTTGCTATTATTATTCATAGCAGCCAAATATATTTTTGTTTATTCAATTTACGTATACAATTCTTTGCTTTTATGTTCTTAGGATTTCATAATTGATATTCTCCATATGACGTTGTACATGAATATTTGCATCTCTTCATCATTTTAAATAAAACAATACAACTGTATAACGGCTAGATTACGAGTTTTGCGTTATGAGCTGTGTGGTGCTAATGTGCAGTTTTTTCTCACCGCTCACTTACCTGCAGCAATGGTATTACAGGTTTTTACAAACCCGGCGTTAAAAGGCAAGAAGTGAGCGTAGAGCAAAATTGAGCTCGACACTACTCCTCCAATACCAGCGCTGCTTAAGTCAGCGGTGAGCTGGTCGTACGTGCTCATGCACGATTTCCCCATAGACATCAATGGGGAGAGCCGGCTGAGAAAAAGTCTAACACCTGCAATAAAGCAGCGTAAAACTCAGTAACGCAGCCCCATTGATTCCTATAGGGAAACTAACATGAACCCTGAGTCTAAACACCCCTAATCTTACACTTATTAACCTCTAATCTGCTGCCCCCAACATCGCCGACACCTACATTATATTTATTAACCCCTAATCTGCTGCCCCAATGTCGCCGCAACCTACCTACACTTATTAACCCCTAATCTGCCGTCCCCAACGTCGCAGCCACTATTCTAAATGTATTAACCCCTAAACCTAAGTCTAACCCTAACACCCCCTAACTTAAATATAATTTATATAAATCTAAATAAAACCTACTATCATTACCTAAATTATTCCTATTTAAAACTAAATACTTACCTATAAAATAAACCCTAAGCTAGCTACAATATAACTAATAGTTACATTGTAGCTAGCTTATGGTTTATTTTTATTTTACAGGCATGTTTGTATTTATTTTAACTAGGTAGAATAGTTATTAAATAAATTATTAACTATTTACTAACTACCTAACTAAAATAAATACAAATTTACCTGTAAAATAAAACCTTACCTAAGTTACACTAACACCTAACACTACACTACAATTAAATAAATTCCCTACATTAAATACAATTAAATAAATTAAATTAAATTAGCTAAATCACAAAAAAAAAACACTAAATTACAGAAAATAAAAAACAAATTACAAGATATTTAAACTAATTACACCTTTATCGAATAGCCCTATCAAAATAAAAAAAAGCCCCCCCCCAAAATAAACCCCCCCTAACCTAAACTAAACTATCAATAGCCCTTAAAAGGGCCTTTTGCGGGGCATTGCCCCAAAGAAATCAGCTCTTTTACCTGTAAAAACAAATACAAACAACGCCCCCAACAGTAAAACCCACCACCCACACAACGAACCCCCCAAATAAACATAGAAACATAGAAACATAGATATTGACGGCAGATAAGAGCCATAGGCCCAGCAAGTCTGCCCGACCTTACCTAACAGTATAAACTTATCTAGTTCGTAGGATAGCCCTATGCTTGTCCCATGCATTTTTAAAGTCCCCCACAGTGTTTGTTGCTACTACCTCTTGAGGAAGTTTATTCCATAAATCAATCACTCTTTCTGTAAAGAAGTGCTTCCTCAAATTACTCCTGAATGTACTACCCTTTAGCTTGAGCTCATGACCCCTTGTTCTTGAATTTTCCATTTTATGTAAAATACCCACAGCCTCAGTTTTACTAAACCCTTTAATGTACTTGAAAGTTGCTATCATATCACCTCTTTCCCTTCTCTCCTCTAAGCTATACATATTTAGGTCATTGAGCCTATCCTGGTAAGTTTTATTTTTTAGACCATGTACCATTTTGGTAGCCCTCCTTTGCACAGATTCAAGTTTGTTAATAAAAGCCTGACTAAAAAAAAAACTAAGCTCCCCATTGCCCTGAAAAGGGCATTTGGATGGGCATTGCCCTTAAAAGGGCATTTAGCTCTATTGCAGGCCCAAAGCCCTAACCTAAAAAATAAACCTAACACTAACCCCCGAAGATTCACTTACCGGGAGGTGTCTTCATCCAAGTGGCAAGATTTCCTCAACGAAGCCGGCAGAAGTAGTCCTCCAGACGGGCAGAAGTGGTCCTCCAGATGGGCAGAAGTCTTCCTCCAGATGGCATCTTCTATCTTCATCCTTCCGGTGCGGAGCGGGTCCATCTTCAAGACATCTGACGCGGAGCATCCTCTTCTTCCGACGGACTAACGACGAATGAAGGTACCTTTAAATGACGTCATCCAAGATGGCGTCCCTTAGATTCCGATTGGCTGATAGAATTCTATCAGCCAATCGGAATTAAGGTAGAAAAAATCCTATTGGCTAATTGGATCAGCCAATAGGATTGAACTTCAATCCTATTGGCTGATCCAATCAGCCAATAGGATTGAGCTAGCATTCCATTGGCTGATTGGAACAGGGCCTTTTGCGGAGCATTGCCCCAAAGAAATCAGCTCTTTAACCTATAAAAAAATACAAAGAACCCCATATTTAACTAGTGTTTGCGAGGCGGGAGTGCGGCGGTTTAGGGGTTAATATTTTTATTCTAGTGGTGGCGATGTCCGGAGCGCAGATTAGGGGTTAAAATTTTTATTATAGTGTTTGCGATGCGTGAGGGCCTCGGTTTAGGGGTTAACAGGTAGTTTATGGGTGTTAGTGTACTTTTTAGCACTTTAGTTATGAGTTTTATGCGACAGTGTTGTAGTGTAAAACTCATAACTACTGACTTTAGAATGCGTTAGGAATCTTGGAGGTAGAGGATGTACCGCTCACTTTTTGGCCTCCCAGGACAAACTCGTAATACCGGCGCTGTGGAAGTCCCATAGAAAAAAGGGTTACGAACTTTACGTAAGTCGGTTTGCGGTAAGGCCAAAAAAGTGTGCAGTGCCCCTAAAGCTGCAAGACTCGTAATAACAGCGGTAGTGAAAAAGCAGCGTTAGGACCTGTTAACGCTGCTTTTTCAGCTTACTGCAAAACTAGTAATCTAGCCATAAGAGTCTATAAACCATAAAAAAAGAACTAATAATTAATTCTTCTTCTGTGATAAAAAGGCAGTTAATGTAATGTTCCCAATAATGATACATTTTATAACATTTTGATTTGTAATTCTCATTGGCATATTTAAGTTTATGGACTGCAAGGAGATGAATTGATGTGTATGTGCTTCTCAGTGCAGAATATTGAGAGTATTTTTCTTAAAGGGATAGTCTAATAAAAATTAAACTTTCATGATTCAGATAGAGCAGGTAATTTAAAGCAACTTTCTAATTTACTCCTATTATCAATTTTTCTTAATTCTCTTGGTATCTTTATTTAAATGTAAAGCTTAGGAGCAGGACTATTTTTGGTTCAGCACCTGGGTAACGTTTGCTGATTGGTGGCTACATTAAGACACCAATCAGAAAGCGCTACCCAGGTGCTGAACCAAAAATGGGCCGGCTGCTAAGCTTACATTCTTAAGTTTTTTCATCCAATCAAATTATGTGCATTTGTTTATAGTAATTCATGGTATCTTTCCAATCCAAACAATAGAAAACCATATGCTCTGCTTATACTGCATGTATACTTTGGGCAGCTTTATACAATCAAACTGCTGTGTTTATAATGGATTTTAATGCCATACAAAAGGAACTCAAATATTACATGAGTGTAATATAAAGTTTTTGCAAGGCAGTATGTAATGAATTCAAACAGAGGTCATGATATGGGGTACAAAAAGTTAAATTTGTGATGAACATAACTGATAAAGTTGGCAATGATTCTACTCTCCCGTTTAGAATTTTGTATGTATGTGTTGCTAGTCAATTTACCTCAACTCCAGGCTTCTGACTAAGGAGGTGTGGTCAAGGAAGTAGGAGAACTCTTATTTACTGACCATAACTCTTTATATAGTGACAGTCAGAACTGACATCAATATTACTTGTGCTCCCACTATTCCAGAAGATAATGAGAAGCTGCATTTCTCCTCTGCGGAATTATTTTTAACAAACAAATGTTGCTGAAAACATAAATACATTTATATACGATAGCTGTGCCAGCCATTTCACATTTTTCTTTATAAATTACAACTTTAAGCAATGTCAGTAAATGTAGTTGTAGCTATAAAACTCATTAATACAAATCCAGCTATTCTTTTTATTAAATAAATATATATCTTTTTTCTAACAGTGAGCCAACCCAGTGCACCATGGTCTATTCACGACAGGGAACAACAGAAACAATTGAAGAAGTTGAAGATGAACATGAGGAAGAAGGCAAAAGCCCAACTTCAAACTTAGAAGAAGAGGCCAAGGAATATGACATAGACATGGAGGAAGCAAGCTACACTCCCGATGCAGAAATGCCACTGTATTCTACAGATGGGGACATTCCACCATCCTATAGTAAAGCAGTTAGCTTTGAGCAACTTTCATTTGCATCCCAAGATGACTCCGCAGATAACAATTTAATGGTTTTAAGCCCAGATGACAGTCGTACAGACAAGATGCATGACTCTATATTGCCACCCCTAACACACGAACTGACTGCGAGTGAGCTGCTTCTCAACAAGTAAGATGGTAGTTTTGTTGATGCTTTTTAATATTTAGATCCTTTCTTTCATACTATTAATATATTTTAATACATCAGGTTAAAAATATTGCTTGTTCTATTGCACAGTATCATTGGAAATTATCTTTATTTAGCGCTGATTTTATTAGTTGCTTGAAATAAGTAGTAATTATTTGTTAATATATTGATTGTTTATCTGTAGCAATCAAGATCACTTCATTTAATGTCATTACAGATAATGAGGCCCATTGAGACTCGCCAGAAACACAAGTTATGGAGCAGCAGTCTAAAGAGCGCTGCTCCATAACCCTGTCTGCCTGCTCTGATGAGGCGGACAGGAATCGCCGGAATTCAACCAGATCGAGTATGATTGGGTTGATTGATACCCCCCTGCTGGCGGCCGATTGGCCATGAGTCTGCAGGGGGCGGCGTTGCACCAGCAGCTCTTGTGAGCTGCTGGTGCAATGCTGAATATGGAGAGCATATTGTTCTCCGCATTCAGCGATGTCTGTGAGACCTGATCCGCACTGACGGATCAGGTCCGACGGACATTTGGTAAATATGCCTCAATGTTAAGTCCCCTGAGTGTCACAGCTTATTGGGAATTCTAACAAGAATAGAGCAATGGTGTAGGGATCATCCCCTCAAGATATACACACAGTGATACAACAAGTATATGGTGTATATATTAGTATTGTGGTAATCAGTGAACTGTAGAGGCCCATTGGTATGCAATTTCGCATTTTTCATGTTTTTAATCAACAATCCTTGACTTTTTTTTAATAATTCAAGATTAAAAGTCCATAGATGAAGTGGTCTTGATATGTGTAATTAATTAGTTGAAAAGGGAGTGCTCAAATCACTCATTCTTTTCTTTTTCGTATATAAACATTCAATTTATGTGAGTGGTCGGCACCCCTACAGGTAAAACGATAAAAGAGATTGGTACTGTGGGTCATAGTGAATTAAATCAAATTTTATAATATATTCCCAGTATGAGTCATCTAAATGTAATATACTGTTATATCAGTTCTTTCGGGCAATTAAAATAATCATGTGATATTATACTGAATAATTTGTGGCAAGCTCTCAATGCTTTAGCATAAATAGAGCCAGCACTTTTTTTTTTTTTTAGTGCCACTAAATAATAAGGGCTTATCATAGATGGTTGAAATGACCAGCCCAATAACGTGCTTCTGATATATTTACCAATGTTACTTCCCAAATGACCCTGGCACTTTATTTCACCACAATGAAACCTAACTGCAACCTCTCCAATACAATAAAGGATAACTATGACTTTCCTGATGGCATTTGACCCTAAACTCAACTGATTCCACTAACATCCCTAGCCTATCAAGCATCCTCCATCCTATATTAGCCCTGCATGCACTAGTAATCTGTGGCCCACTAGGGTCCTCAGCCCCTAACATAGCCTTTGCAGATTAATTCTCCAGGCACTTAAAAAAAAAAAGATATTGTATAATGAAACCAGCTAGCACGTAAGGGAGCTTTAACACGACCCAGCAGCAAACCCCCTTAACACCCAAGTAACATCCCTATATGACCCCCACTACAACCCTTCTTAGAGCACCTAAGTTCTTGACTTTGTTGCCGTATGTCTGGGCCTATTTTAAATTTCTGTTTGCAATAATGAGACTGAGGTGAATTGATTCAGTGCCTTTGTTTTTGGAGATATTATTTAAAATTGCAGTTCTATTATATTCCCTTAATGGTTGTGGTGAAGGTATCTCCTTGACATATGAATGGTATAAGGAACAAGTACATTATTTGGATGTGACCTTAATTTAGCCACATATATATAATAACATATATTGAGCATATATTTCTGGTAATTCCTTGTTACAAGGTGCTAGTGCCCCGAAAATATGTGTTTTAAAGGAGTGACAAAGAGACAATTTATCAGATTAAAAAGAAATTGCATAGATAAAGAGTATTTGAAGTTAGTTTTTTTAGCACATAGGGATAGCGCTCGTGCAAAAACCTTTTACTTTGAACTTGTAATACACACGCTACCCAACCCATGCAAAAAGTTTACTTCTAGCGAATTTAATGAGAAAGTGGGAGCGATAAATAGAGCTCCACTCGTAATCTAGCTCTAAGAAAGAAATTCCCAGTAATAACTGCCATCAGTTAAATACATACTTATACTGCTTGTCAATAACAGTTATTTTTTGTAAAAGGTTGAAACAAGCTATATTTGTTCTTTTTGCTTTGTAACCAATCAGATTTATGTAGGGTCTTTTTAAATACCTCACCATGTGATGAGGATCAGGATATATGATTACAGCAAGTGAATTCCAAATGTGTATAATTATACTCCTACTAGGCTGGATTGTGATGCAGTTCCATTCTCTGGGAGATCTTGGTGGTTCAGACAGTAGTACCTAAAATATATAGGACCAGGCAATCATTCATGTTTGATTGGCCACATTGTATTTTAACCCACCAACTTGCTTGACTTTACATAATTCAAGAATAGTATAATGAATTAGAGGTTTGTAAAATCATAAGGACAGGTTGTATTAATGCTCACCTAGAATGTAATTTCTCTGCAAAATGCACTTCTCATTAAAAGCAAAGAAAAGTGCAAATGTTTGCTTCAAAATTATTGGCATTTAATAAAAATATGTGTTTTGGGTGTGTTGTATCATACAGTTTTTAAAATTAAATGTACCAACAGTGACTAAGCCCATGCTTATCTGTTTTTACAATGTTTTTCTGCATAGGATGTTTCAAGATGAAGAATTGGAAGAATCTGAAAAATTTTATGATGGTCAGCCAAGGCTTCTGCTCCTTATTTATGCATTGTACAATACTTTGGTAGCTAGATCAGAAATGGTGTGCTATTTTGTGATTATTTTAAATCACATGATCTCAGCTTCAATGATTACATTGGTGCTACCTATCCTTATATTTCTGTGGGCTATGCTATCCGTCCCCAGACCCAGTAAGAGGTTTTGGATGACTGCCATTGTGTATACCGAGGTATGTAAACTGCTATATATACTCAGTTTCATATGGCTTGAAACAACAAAGTGGTCAAACAGAAATACAAATAATAGAACACTTGCAGAAGCCATCTGTTCTTACACATTAAAGGGACAGTATACTGTAAAATAGTTTTTCCCTTAATGTGTTTCCAATTACTTTTTTATCAGCTGCAGAGTATAAAATGTATAAGTATTTGCTTTTTAAAGTTTATTTGTGTATATGAATTAGCTGTTATTGTGTTTTGAAGCCACAACCTAATAAAAAGGATTGAGCTTGAAGCTATAATAAGATCTCATTACTTTTTCACATTGTGTACATATACTGTACATGCATTTTTATCTTATATCTGTCCGTAATCCAAAGACCAATATTTTGAGAGAACAATGGAAAATTAACATTTCATTACATTATATCTTCTATACCCCACTGGGAATGTAATTTCTTTTGCTGTCTGTTTTAACAAAGCTTATCTATAGCTTGGACCTAAGGCCAAAAACTTTCAGTATAGGTGGGAATACCACAGGCTAAATCAACTATTTAATATGCCAATATAAGAGTAAAAGAAAAACTTGTAAACAATTTAATACACTCTAGCAGGTAAAGTAGATAATTGGGAGCTAATTAAGGGGGGGGAACATTTTTTAGTAAACTGTCCCTTTAAGAGCCTGATAATCAAAAGCATATTTGGTATATTTGGTATTTTTTTTAGACCTTATATTGTAACGTAGGTGTCTCTTCTCCTTCACATACAAAACCCAGCGTAGTGAGATAAATATCTTTCAAATTAAATTTTTTGTTTCTAGAAATTTTTTGGGGACCTCTCCATACCGACAAGCTTTTGAATATCAGGCTCTAAGTGAGTGAGAACATTAGGTCAGTAGACCCATTCCTTTAAATATTAAATATTCTGTATTATTTTTAGTATAATAATACTATACAATCTAGAAGTGTAGGAGGGTGAGAAACAGGAGGTGGGGACTACAAGGGCAAGAATGATGCTAGTAGAGAGTTAGATGAGGGCAATTATTAGGTAAGTGGAATTAATTTGTTACTGAGTTTGGTGGTAGGCTTCCTTAAACAAAGATGTCTTTAGGTAGCATTTAAAGGAGGACAGATTATGGGAAAGTCAGACAGCTCGGGGAAGTGCCTTCCAGTGGGTTCGTGCTGCACGAGAGAAGTCCTGCAGTCTAGCAAGGTAGGAAGTGATGGTAGAGGATGCAAGGAGCAGGTCATTGTTGGACCTTAGAGGTTGGACTGAAGTATATTTGTTGATTAGTGAGGACAGGTAGGGGGGCAGCGTTGGTATGGGCTTTGTAGGTCAGGGTGAGAATTTTGAATTTAATTCTGCTGTGAATAAGAAGGGCCAGTGAAGGGACTCACAGAGAAGTGCAGCAGATACAGAGCAACCGGAAAGGTGGGTTAGCCTGGTAGAGGCATTTAGGATGGATTGAAGAGGGGAAAGGTGGGAAAGAGGAAGGTAATTACAGTAGTCAAGTCGGGAAATTACCAGGGCATGGATTAGTTGTTTAGTCATGTCAGCGCTCAAAAATTGACAAATTTTGGAGATATAGTGTAGGTGTATGCAGCAGGATGAAGAGAACAATTAGATGTGGGGTATGAATGACAGAGATTAGAGTCAAGTGTAACTAAGACGTAGCTAACTTGGGGTGATGGGGATATAGTGGTGCAACCAACAGTGATAGAAAAGTCAGAAATTGGAGTAGAACCAGAAAGGGGGATTAGGAGGAGCTCAGTCTTAGACATGATAATATTTAGGTGGTAAGTGGCCATCCAGACAGAAATGCCAGATAAGATGTTGCTGACATGAGAAAGGACAGAGGGAGAGAGAACAGTAGTTGAGAGGTAGATCTGAGTATCATCAGCATAGAAGTGATATTTGAAGTCATAGCTGTTAATAAGTTTATCCAGTGAAGAAGATAAATAGGGAAAAGTAGAAGGCACAGAACAGAGCATCGAGTTACTCCAACAGACAGAAGCATTGAAGAGTAGGAGAAGCCAGCAAATAAGACAAAAGAGGACCTGTAAGAGAGACGAGTGGATCCAAGAAAAGGCAGTGTCAAAGAGACCAAGAGAGCTGAGATTCAACTGGGTCGAATGCAGCTAAGAGGTCAAGTAACAAAAGTATAGAGTAGTGGCTGTTATTTTTAGCAGAAAGAAGATCGATAGTAAACTTGGTGAGGACAGTCTTAGTTGAGTGTTAGGGACAGGAGCCAGATTACAGGAGGTCAAGCTAGGAGTTGGAGGACAGGAAGCGGGATATGCAGTTTAAAACTAGTTTTTCGAGGAGTTTTGAAGTTAGTGGAAGCAGTGATATGGGGGAGTAGTTTGCAGGAGAATTAGGGTCGAGGGTGGGTTTTTTGAGGATGGGGGTGGCTTTTGTATGTTTAAAAGAAGATGGGAATTAACCTGTAGAAAGGGATAGGTTGAAGATGTGAGTGGGAACTGGAGTGAGCATGGAAGACAGAGAAGGTAGTGAGGCGTGAGGTAGACAATAAGGAACCCACTTCATTCTCAGTGCCTGGGGGGAAGATGCAGAGAGTGGCAGAGGGGGTGACTGGGGGTAGAGATGGAAGATCGCAGGCTTGTGACAAGAGTGTGCCGGCAACTCCCAGGGAAAGATGAAAAACTTATCAGTTGTTCACCTTGCTGCTTGCCTTAAACAAGAAAGATCCACAAATAGTGTAGAGCGCACAGGTTATGGTAGCTACTAAACTGAATATACAGCTTCAAACTTCTGCTCCATTAAAAACAAAGTTTTACCGAAAAAATTGTTCATCCATAAAATTGCTCAACACATTTCAACAGATATCACTGTCTTTTTCAAGAGCATAAAAAATGGACTCTTGAAAAAGACAGTGATATCTGTTGAAACGCATTGAGCAATTTTATGGATAAAGAATGAATGATGAACTTATAGTTGATGAAGCAATATTTCATCCAGGCATGCTAAGCAGTGCAGGAGCAATTTTGCAAGTCGCCCTTTTGCTGAAAGTGCCAGGGCTGTATATGACGACATGGTGTTTTACATAATTGGGTAAGAGCGAGCGTGTCTAGTGCAGAGGAAAGAGTATTGTTATAGTAGGTTGTAGCAAGGTCAGGGCAGAATATTGTGGAGTGTGTGGGAGGAGATATTGAATAAGGTTGAAAAATTGGAGAGGATCCACTGTGTGCATATTTCTACAGGTGTTGAGGCAAGAAGTAGCTTTAGCCTGTATATTAAGATTATAGGTGAGCGAGCAATGGGTGGTTTGAAATGGGAAACAGTGACAGCTGATGTCAGCTATAGAGCAGAGGTAGGAGAATACCAGATCAAGAGTGCCCATTGCGTTGAGTAGGGAAAAGGGTGAATTGTGAAAAACCGAAGGAGTTTGTGAGTGAGAGAAGTTTAGAGGCAGCAGGGGCAGATGGGTTATAAATGGGGATATTGAAGTCCCCTAGGATTAGAACAGGTATATTTAGAGAGAGAAAGTGAGGAAGCCATGCGGCAAAGTTGTCAAGGAATTGGGAGGTAGGTCCAGGAGGGCGAAACATGACTGGGGGGAGAACAAGAGAATGCAGTGAACTTCAAAGGAGGAAAAGGAGAGTTGGGAGCGGAGGCAAGTACTGATAGGTGCAGTAGGGGGAGAGTAAGATTCCAACACCACCACCATGCCTCTCACATGGCCTAGGGTTATGGCTAAAGTGGAGACCACTATGTGTGAGAGCAGCAATGGAAACAGTGGAAGATAGCCATTAAAGATTGCTGTTAAAGTGAGACATAGTAAATAGAATGTTCATCATTATAATACATAAAAAATGTTGGCTACAGCTACTGTTCTTATTAAATTTAGTTTCAGATATAACTTTTAATATAAACGAGCACATTTATTGTGAACACATTTTGTGTTAAAACCTTCCCCTTAAATTTCTAAAAATTTGACAAAGAATTTTTGGAATAAATGCTATCTTAATTATTGTTCCATCTAAAATGACAATTTTCAAATATATATTTCAGTTTACTAACCGCAGATCTATAAAGAGACTTTATGTGGGAGGCAGTCTGACAAAAAATGAAAATCACACTAAATGGGATGTGCTAAACTATACTATAAATTGCAAAAGTGATATATGGTTGCACAACTAACTAACTTCCATTTTTTTACTTTATATGTGTAGTGTGTGTATATATATATATATATATATATATATATATATATATACTGTATATATATATATGTATATATTATAAACTGTTTATACTGTATATAGTAGCAATATTGATTTAGATATATTTAGCAGTTGCTAATTATCAATTTTTTTGTGTTTGTGTGTTTCAGGTAACAATTGTTATTAAGTATTTTTTTCAATTTGGATTCTTTCCTTGGAATAAACATTTGGAATACACAAAGGACAAGCCTTACTTCGCTCCAAATATAATTGGCATTGAAAAGAAAGAAGGTTATGTACACTATGACCTGGTCCAACTACTTGCTTTGTTTTTCCATAGATCTATTTTAAAGGTACAATATGAATTGCTTGTGTTTGCATTCTCAGGTGTTTATATTGATTGCCCAAGAAAATCTAACTGTCTACAAGGTTTATAGATGCTGTTTATTGAATATATTGAGCTGCTCTTTCTTTCAACTATTATAATGAAACAAATAAAAGTAAATGCATAGATCTCTCCCACTCTACGCAGTGATTTGTTGCTTTTCTCACTTTTTCTTCAGTGTTTTAGCTTACTAGGTATTCACTAGCATTAGATTAAGACAAGAGATAATAAAATCGCATTATCAACCTTGTTTTTTTATTTTTTATTTAAATGCTTGATTGGGGGATATTTACATTAGGTAAAAAAATCTAATAAGTAGACAACTCGGAATACCTACCAGATCTCTGTTAATATGTAAAATACTTTATTAAAATAATTAAAGCCAACATAAAATTAATTTTATTTCCAATTAATTAATATATTAATTATATATTTGGAGACTATAGTTTAAGTTATTTATTTTTTTACATCTTTTAACAAATATAGCTTAAAGGGATATGAAACCATAAAAATGTATTTGATGAATCACATAGAACACGCACTTTTAAACAACTTTCTGATTTACGTCTATTATCAATTTTTCTTCGTTCTGTTGGTATCTTTTGTTCATGCGGGGATATATGCTTAGTAGCCAGCCTATTTCTGGAGCACTATTTGGCAGTAGTTTTGCAAGAATGTTATCCATTTGCAAGCGCACTAGATAGCAGCACTATTTCCTACCATGTAATGCTCCAGATGCCTACCAAAGAATATCATGTTCTGTCTGAATCATACCTTTAAGAATGTTACACATAGCATAACAATACATTTAAATATTTGCTGAAACTTACAAATTAGAAGATGAAGCACTAACTTTGAAGTAGGATTTAAATATAGTGAGGTTGTAATTATTTCTAGTGTCACTAATATGATCACATACTTTGAATCATTGAATCTTCAGTAAATAACATTTGTTTTAGCAATATTTCTCTTAGATATATATATCTTATATATGAGAAGCGCAAGGCAAATGTCAAACAATGCCCCTTTTCAGAACAGTTTTTTTCTGTCTCATTAAATCTATATAGCTGTTCTATAATAAAACAAACAGAAGCAAGCTACACTCTGACTTTCTAATGTTTGGTCAATATATAGATCTTATTGGGTGGCCACAATCAAATTCAGCGTGTTAATATTTGTAGTTTTCTTATTGGTTTAATTTCTTTATGACCTCTAATTGTTTCAGTTCTCTTACAATCAGCTGCTGTGTGGGTTGCATAATATTATGAGTCCATTCTTGACATACTTTTTTAAGTGTCTAGTTTGTGGAAGTTGTGGAAAATGAATGTCAGTTATGGTCTTGTCTTGTATTTGCAGAGTTGAGGGCCTAGACCAGGGCTCGGCAAATCAGTGACACAGTGCCCGGTCAGCCTAATGACTTCTCTAGATCTGGCACCTAGGATTGTGAGCCCTGCGTAGGCTGCCATATTGTTAGCCTGTTTACCTTGTTCATCTGCTCTAGAGTACACATGGGAATTATAATACCCAGCATGAAACCATTAAAGGGATAGTAAACCCCAAAAAAATTTTATGATTCAGATAGAACAATTTTAAACAACCTTCCAATGTATTTCTATTATCAAAATTGCTTTATTCTCTTGTTATCCATTGCTGAAGGAACAACATTGCACTGTGGCAGCTAGCTGAACACATCTAGTTAGCCAATCACAAGAGACAAATGTGTTCAGGCACCACTTAGCAGCAGCTCCCATTAGGTATGATATGTGTGTATTCATTTTTCAACAAGAGATACTAAGAGAATGAAGCATATTTGAAAATAGAAGTGAATTTAAAAGTGTCTTAAAATTACATGATCTAAATGGCAAGTTTAATTTTGACTTTCATATCCCTTTAATTCGAACTAATCCAAAGTGCTAGTTGTATGCATGCATATGTATATATAAATCACACATTTTTGGCAGCTAGATTTGCTTCCAATTTTTAAGCAAATTATTGAGGAATCTCATTTGACCTTACATTTTACTGGATTTACTATTTTTGTCATTGTAACAAAAATAATCACTTTTGTAACAAATAATATTTTGTTTTCACTAGTGCCATGGTCTATGGGATGAAGATGACAGCAGTGAAAATATCGCAAGTAAACACGACACAGATGATGAAATGTCTGACACCTCAGGGAGAAGAGATTCAGTTGGCTCATTAAAGTCGGTTAACCTTGCTGCATCTGTGGAGTCTATCCATGTTCATTTCCCTGAGGAAAAGGCAGCCATTAGGAGGAAAAGCTCCAGTAGTGGTTCCCAAATTTCCCGCAGGTCCAGTTATTCCACTAACAGGTCTAAAAGAGGTAAATTTGACTTTATCACAACAACAATTGAATTGGGATGGTTAAATGTCTAGTTTTAACGTTCTAATGGTGGATCAAATGTTCCCCTTGACCTATGCGCTACCATGAAAAGAATGCTATGGGAAATTAAAATTGTAATATTTATTGGAACTTTGAATATTGATTATTAACATATTGCAGATAAATGTTGATGTATTTGACCTACAGTTAAAGGGACACTCAGAGCAAAATTAAACTTTCATGATTCAGATAGAGCATGCCATTTTAAACAACTGAGCACAGTCTTTTTTAATATTTAAACTTTTTGAGTCACCAGCCCACTGCTCAATAACTTGTCCTCCTGCACTGAGGCTGCCGACATCAATCTGCCCGATCCTATACGATCAGGCTGTTTGACACCCCCTGCTAGAGGCTGCAAATCTGCAGGGGGCGGCATTGCACAAGCAGTTCACAAGAACTGCTTGTGCAATAATAAAGTGTTACAATGTATCAGTGCTATTGCATTGTCTTTTTATCATGCATTGTTGATATGCAAATCTACTTTGTTTACTGGTCCTTTAAGAGAGATCAGAATGAATTTTTCATTTGAAAATTAATAAAATTCAACATTTGTTTAGTATGAACTAGTCCATTCACCTTCATTATTGTTAGCAAGTGTACTAAAACATTTGGCTACCCTCAATTTGAAGTGTACTAATTGTGTACTAAGGAAACTTACTTTGGCTGTTTTCTTTTTTGAAGTTGCTCCAGAATTGCCATAATTAAACATAGAGTCATCCAATTAGATATATGATTGTTTTGCATTACAAAACTGACTTTACAAAACTGCTAATATTTTAGTTTCAAAATTAATGACCTAATTCTTGAACAAATTTTGCATTTTTAAGACTTGTCATATAGTTAAGTAACTCTAATGTGCATACACATAAAAACAAAATTGAACTTCTATGCAGTATCACGTCACCAACCAGCATTTGGCAAGTAGAGTGTTTTGAAAGTTTGAATGTGAAAGTTATTGACATCTGCTCTAGAAACAAATGGTGACAATTACATTTATTCCTCAAAGTACTATGTGTATATGAGAGTAGGTTGGTAATGTGAGTTGCAGGGAACACTGGGAACAAATAAAGAACAAAAAAAGATATTAAAGATTCATAGAAATTGCATCGTTTTTTGATCCTGCTACTTCAGCATGTATGCAATGGTATACTACCCCTTTAATGCAAAACAGCTATTAGAAAGGGATAGGAAAGTCAAAATTAAATGTGCAGATAGAGCATTTCATTTTAAGACACTTTTAAATGTACTTCTATTTTCAAATGAGCTTTGTTCTTTTGTTGAAAAAGATTATAAACATATCCTACACCACTGAGAGCTAGCTGGTGATAGGTGGCTGTACACATTTGTCTCTTGCGATTGGCTCACTAGATGTATTCAGCTAGCTCCCAGTGTGTATTGCTGCTCCTTTAGCAAAGGATAACAAGAGAATTAAGCAAATTTCATAATAGAAGTAAATTGAAAAGTTGTTTAAAATTGTATGTTTTATCGGAATCATGAAAGATAATTTTGAGGTTTCATGTCCCTTTAAGAGATGATCCATTCATAGTGATTTTTTTTCTTAAATCATAGGTAGTACTAGTACCCGGAACAGCAGCCAAAAAGGAAGCAGTGTGATAAGTGTTAAACAAAAGACCAAAAAGGAACTGTTAATGGAAAAACTTAGAGAGCAACTTATCAAGGCAAAAGCATTTATCATTAAGACGTAAGTAACATTACATGGCAATGAGGGCTGCATGAAAAGAAAAATGACAGATGTGTTTATTTACCACATTAATTTTTACCATTTATTATATTAAGGAAATTATTGATTTCCTGTTTCTCATTTACTGAAAAGTTAATGTAAAAATTATTATAATTATGATATTATCTTAATTTGTAATGCACCAATATTTCCAATAAGTAAAGACTAATTTATGTAAAATAAAGGCAAGTTGTGTAAAATATGACAATGTTAAAGTAACTATTTAACACATTTTCCCCTCAGCCATTGTCTGCAGCAGTTCAGTGTTTTATATCTGTTCTTAATTGTCCTCAGTAAAAGAGGGATATATGGGGGAAACCTAGGATTCAACATGGCAGCACTAATTACTTTATAGAAGCTTTATAGAAGCTCAGTGAAATAGGAAAGACCACCATTTTTAGAGTTAAATTACAGGGAAAGTGGAATAATAAACAATGAATGTATATTGCAACCTCTTTTATACACATAAACATTTTATTGCAATTTTAAACTGTTTATTGGCCCTTTAATTCACAGGACACTACAGATATATGTGCCGATCAAGCAGTTTTTCTACAATCTTATTCACCCGGATTACAGTGCAGTGACAGATGTCTATGTGCTAATGTTCCTTGCAGATACTGTTGACTTCATCATAATTGTATTTGGTTTCTGGGCATTTGGAGTAAGTATCTGTATACAGAAAGATTATATATTATATTATGTGTTCACAAATTACTGTTTTATTATGTTTTTTCTTGAAATAGTTTTAGTTTTAAGTTCTACCCAAAAAAGGCTCACTCATTATACCCAAGACAACCAGAGAATATTGTTTTGCAATAAAATTAATGAATAAATAAAACATCTGGAGATTATAGGGGAGGCAAACATTCATGCCATACAACTTCCGCCTTAAAATGTGCTGCCCCGCCCCCCAAATGATGCTGCCCTAGGCACAGATCCAGTTGTCCACACCAAACTATGCCCCCCCCCCCCATAGTTGTCCACACCAAACTATGGCTGCACAAGCAATTGCTAGTACAATGATAACTGTGGATACTCCCCGCTAGCCAAGATGCCAGGTTTACTACGGTCCCCGACAAGAACTTTGTCCATCCGGCCTTGGATAAATGGGGCCATGGAGTAAAAAGTGAACTCACATAATCCTGGATGATCTAAAACTCTCCACTCTGGAAAGAATAAATAAGAATTTTCATCAGTACCAATTGTTCCCCTCAAATAATTTTAGAACTGCAGATTTTAGCTTGAGAGCTGTTTATCTCACTATGCAGGGTTCTGGAAGTAAATAAGACACCTATATTAAAATATAATGTTCAAAAAAGCACCCCAAAACTTTGTGAGGTTTCTGTCCGTGCTGGCAAGTTTTTAATCATCAGGTTCATAGTCATAGAAGACTATGTATGTTTTTACGGGGTTAATGTGCCTATTTTCCCCCTCCCCAGAAACACTCAGCTGCTGCAGATATCACCTCCTCTCTCTCAGAAGACCAGGTGCCTGAGGCCTTCTTAGTGATGGTGTTGATCCAGTTTGGAACTATGGTGGTGGATCGGGCTCTTTATCTAAGAAAAACTGTTGTGGGAAAAGTCATTTTTCAAGTTATCCTTGTGTTTGGCATACATTTCTGGATGTTCTTTATTTTGCCTGGCGTGACAGAAAGGTAATATTTTGATACAAATGTAAATACCAATATACATTATCTTCTTGTTATTCTTATTATTAATTATAAGAATGAATTACAAAGGGGCTGATAGTCAAGTTAAAAGGGCAGTAAAGTCAAAATTAAACTTATATTGTTTGGATAGAGCATGCAATTTTAAACAACTTTTCAAATTACTTCTATGATCAATTTTGCTTGGTTCTCTGGGTATCCTTTGTTAAAGAAAATTAAAAGTAATCATAGGTAAGCTCAGGAGCATGCACTTGTCTCTAGACCAGTGTTTCTCAACCACGGTCCTCAAGTACCCCCAACAGGCCAGGTTTTCATTATAGCTGAACCAGTGCACAGGTGATCAGTAACACTATGGCTACTAATCTGCTCTCACACATCAGATCATTATTTCACCTGTGTGCTGGTTCAGCTATAATGAAAATCTGGCATGTTGGGGGTACTTGAGAACCGCGGTTGAGAAACAATGCTCTAGACATTGGGCTGCGGTGTTTATATATATATATATATATAATGTATAACATTGTTGTAAACAATGTTGCAAACACTACTGCCATAGACTGCTATAAACACGTGCACACTTAAGATCCTCAGCCTAACTAGATTTAGTCTTTAACAAAGAATACAGTCTATTGATATTGAAACCTTTAATTTTGGCTTTACTTTTCCTTTAAGTAACAGACTGGAGGAAATTATTAAAATGTGCTGAAATAAGATATGTGAGGGACATGTGACCGTCTAGAGGCTGAATAAAAGTCAGTGATACGCCTGGTCAAGTCTAGGCAGTTATTCTAGACATATATGCCAGTTGTCAAGTGCTTTTTTTTATTTTGAGATTGGTTTGATTGGATTCAGATTGAGACTTACAGCTGCTTTTAATTGAAATAGTGGTATGCTCAATAAAAAGCCAGTTGCAAGAGTGAATGTTGATTTAATCCAGGGTTGGAGGATATGAGGGAGGAGTGTAGTTCTACAGAGAGCAAGAAAATAAGGACTTATAAGGAAAGTAACATATGTATAAAGAGGAAAGCAATGCAGGCAGTCAATGGTGAGGACATTCGAAATGCAAAGTGAACACACAAAATAAAACAGACTCATATGTGAAAGTAAGTTGATAACAGTGAGATATTAAACATTTGGTTAAATTGCAGAGATTGACATGAATTTGGGCAAAGTGGATGTTTATGTTGGTTTAATAAAGTGGTACAGGCGTCCTTTTATTCTAGGGTTGCATATGTTTGGGGAAGTGCATCTTAGTAAGTTAGGTGAACTAAAGCCTAAGACTAAGGGCTGGTAATTGGATAATTACAGGGTTTTCAAACAGTTCAGAAAATGTTTGAGTAAAAAAAAAACATTGCAATAAGCTTTGCAAAGAAGTGCGATTGAATCCCTACGTGACTATGAGGATGTTAAACCAGGGTTTTAGGATGTATAAACAAAAACATATTGGTAGATAATGTTCAGTCCAGGGGTGATGTGCTGTGCAAAGCTGTGTGTCTATGGAGGTTGGCTAAGCTATGGTGCAAAAGCTGTGGCAATGTGTGGCTGTGTAGAATGGTTTAATCCAGGCTAAATATGCTGGGAAAACAACATGTCTCTGGAAATAGAGTTGCCAGCTGTCCTCCACAAAAAAATGTGGGTGACCATCAAATAATCCACAGAAGGCAGTAGAAAAAGTTGTGCTCAGACCTCATTGGCCTCCAACTCCCATGTAAGACCTAATGTCAGATTCTATTTGCACCAGTCCCTTTTAGTTATATGCCTAGATCAGAGCTATTGCCCTGTAGCCCCTGTACACCTAAATAGAAGCTCAGATCTAAGCCTTTAAGCTACAGCCTTTGTCAGCCCTTTACCTGTACTGGACCCAATATGTTTAGTGTCTTTTTTTTTTTTTTTAAATACTGGACTGTCCAGTTAAATACTAAACACCTGGCAATTCTATCTGGATACTGTTTTGTATAATTGTTAGTATAACGTTAATTATTTGTATTGTGTATGAGCTAAAATATTTCTTTAACAAATACTGTAAAGAATTATTTTTTTGTTCTTAACAGAAAATTTAGTCAGAACACTGTTGCCCAACTGTGGTATTTTGTGAAGTGTATTTATTTTGGATTATCAGCATATCAGATACGATGTGGGTATCCAACCAGGGTGCTTGGCAACTTCCTCACTAAAAGCTACAATTATGTCAACTTATTCTTATTTCAAGGGTAAGTATTTTGTCTCTAAAGTTGTAAAATACATTGGGCTCCACTTGGTAATACCAGCGCACGCAAATGTGCGCTGGTATTACAAGTTAGGTGCAATGACCTCGCGTTCACATTGCACTGAAGCATTGCACCTACTGAAGCACGCTTCCCTAGGTTTCCAATGGGAGCCTCGTTCTCATGGTGTCAGACACGTAATGAGAACCTAAGCGTAGCAAAGGAGGTAAGTTGCACAGTGATGGGCAGCAAGTGTGTGTATATATATATATATTTGTGCATTTATTTTCAATTAAATTAAAGATGCTAAATTTTATTATTTTAATAAAGGCACACTATACATAATTTTGGGGACATTTATAAAATTAACCAGAGATCTGAGTGCTCAGTGATAAGTGCTCACTTGTAATGGCTGGTTATTTATCACGCGCCCGTAAATGGACGAATTTGCCAGTTTACGGGCGTGCGATAACTTAGCAATCTAGCCCAAGGTATTACAGAAAACACATAAATGAATTGTTACATAGGCAACACAGCTAATACAGTATAGCAAGAGAAAAAATATTATTATGCCTCTAAAATCTTAAAATATATTACAGGTTTTTCTCTTTTTGCTTTTGGAAACACAGATTTTGCTGTGCTAAAAAAAGCATGTTTTGTGTTTATGCTTGTGGGATGTGTTCACCAATAGATCTGTGGGAGTTGTCTATATTAGCCATTGAGATTCTATCTGATAGACCAATTGTGCACCTCCTCTAAGATTCAAGATCAAACTCATCAACTTTAACCTAACCTATTTTTCATGCATAATCATGATAATATTTTATCATGTTCAATTAGTAATATTTGTATATGCATGACAGAAATACATTTAAAGGGACACGAAACCCAAAAATTTTCTTTCATGATTTAGGTAGAACATAAAATTTTAAACAAATTTCCAGTATACTTCTATTATCAAATTTGCTTCATTCTCTTGGTATTATTTGTTGAAGGTGCAGCAGTGCACTACTGGTTTCTAACTGATCACATGAGTGAGTCAATGACAATTGGTGAATATGTGCAGCCACCAATCAGCAGCTAGAACCTAGGCTCCTTGCTGCTCCCGAGCTTACCTAGATAAGAAGGATAACAAGAGAAGGAAGAAAATTAAATAATAGAAGTAAATTGGAAGGTTGTTTAAAATTGTATGCTCTGTCTAAATCATGGATGTCTAATTATGGCTTTATAGTTCCTTTAAGGGACATGAAACTCAAACATGTTCTTTCATGATTCAGGTAGAATATACAATTTAAACAACTTTCAAATTTACTTCTATTATCAAATTTGCTTAATTCTCATTGCATCCTTTGTTGAAGAAACAACGATACACCACTGGGATCTAGTTAAAAACATCAGGTGAGCCAATGAAAAGAGGCATATATGTACAGCAACCAATCAGAAGCTACATCCCAATAATGCATTGCTGCTCCTGTGCCTACCTAGGTATGCTTTTCAACAAATGATACAATAGGAATAAATCAGATTAGATAATAGAAGTAAATTGGAAAGTTTTTTTTAAGTTGTATGTTCTATCTAAATTGCAAAAAAAAAAAGAAACATTATCAAAAAAAAAAAAAATGGTAACGTTTTTTTTCCATGTACTAAGAGGGGAGCGGACAAGCTTTTCAACTCGAGAAGTTTTCTTCTCACCTTCGCTTCATATGGGCAGCGGGCTAACAGGATCCACCGCCTGTATTTATCGTTACACACTTAAGTGAGCGTGTAAAGACCACCCTTTCTCACATATGACCAATTGCGTGTGAGAAGGGACTGTCAATCACCCGGAGCAAGCGAGCGCTCTGTGATTTCTCCTGGCATAGAGTGTAATGATCGCTGCTTCTGATATTGCTGGAATACGTGAACCTGCCCCGTAAATGCTTCCACGGGGCCCTTAATGTTGTATTTGTACAGTTAACCCCCATAATAGTAAGGAGCCACAGATATTTTTTAACAAAAAATAAAATCCCTATGATGAAGAGTAAAAATATTATGAAGGAAGTTAAGTATTACCTCCCTTTGAATTTAAAGAGCCGGAAATTAATATAATAATAATAATATATACTGTGTGTGCGTGTGTCTGTGTGTGTATATAGCCAGAGGGTCCTGCACGGTAGCCAGAGGGTCCTGCTCACCTCCAATATATAAATCCAAAAGGAAAAAAGTAGACCATTAAGCATGATTAAGGGTGTGCGTTACCCGAAACGTCGCTGTCTGTTCATTATGTCACCTTAATAAAGGTTATTTCACTTTTAAAAAACAGTGCTGGAGCCATCTACTTTTTTCCTTTTGGATATATATATATATATATATATATATATATATATTATTGTTGCAAGCCTATCTTCAGCATGTTACCTGAATTTCCTAGCCAATATGTCAGCATCAGGCAGTGTGCAGATGGATAGACTCACAATCAATGGTGAACGTTTTCCCAATATTTAAGCTAATAACAGACAGAGGAAGGTTTTTTTTAAATAGTTTTCTGGTAGTGCACCACACACACTATTCTGCTGAGGCTGAGAGGCCTAACAAATTCCTGCGAAAGCTGCGTCTGTCACCAGAAGTCACCACACACAATCCACACATTTGATAGCTGCTGGAGACCGCAGGTAGGAAAACTAAAGGAGCAGAGATCTCTCTGCCTTTAATGACTTCCCCACCGGCCTAGTCTACTGGAGAGATCTCTGCTCCCAGCTCATCCCGAGATCACTCCTAAGTCCCCCACCAAATCTGTCTGATGAGGCCACTGAGGGTGGGGGTGCTAAATATGACTGACAGGTGTGGGTATTGTCTCTGGGGGGTGCTAAAATATGAATGTGACCACACAGCACTAAACTAGACTGTACAGTACAAGCGATGCATGGTCATTTGATGCGGCCAAATTTCTGGATAATTTGGGACACTGGAGCTATGTTTGGCTATATTTGTGTTTTACAGAAATGTTCCTTTGAAATTAGGGACAAAGGATCAAAATCCAAGATTTTTCCAAAAAAATCAAACCTATACTAATCAATCAGTTGCTTTGTAGACTGTTGTAAGAACATGCTTTGGCTCGTGCATAATGCCTACTAATCTCACTGTGCCAGGCCTGGACCGAGCATAGTAAATACAAGCCATTTGCATGATGGGCTGGGGCTGATTGTCTTAGCCCTGTCCATGTATAGGCTTACCAGAAGTCCCACTTTTACTGGGATTGTCCCGGTTTGGAGGCGCTGTCCCAGTGTCCCACCCAGTTGTTCATTCTGTCCCAGTAGGGTTGCCACCTCCAGGTTTCAAATCATGTGTCCAGGTTTCAGACCACCTGAAACCCAGACACATTATTCAAAATGACTGGACTGTGGCTCTCCAGCATAGTTGGATGCTGGTACTTTGTTACATACTGCCCTGCTTAGCTTAACGTTCGTGTCCTTCAAGGTTTACATTTAGTAATACAGGCTGAGTGAGCAGCATAGGGTTTTTTAATTTTGTAGTACTACTTGGTTTATTTTTCTAAGAATTTAACCCCCCCCCCCCCCGACCCCTGGCGACATTGCCGGTAATACACCTTTAGGGGTATCATATGGGTATGACTAGGAAGTACAGACAGGCAGGATTTTTGGCCTGGATCTTGCTTTACTTCATGCAGGATAGCATTTTGGCTATAATCTTCCTGCATTATGGTATAGAGTAGCCTCTTAAACAGCTTTAGCAGGTACGTGTTTCTTTTGTACTTTCATTCAATGTTGTATTTATGCCTTATCAGTATTTGGCTCTGTTCCTTAGACACATAAAACATATATTACACTGCAGATTTTAAATTGTGAAATTGATAATTATGAAAGTTATAATTATGCTTGATGTTTGGCATTATTTAGAATCTGAGATTTAGATTAATGATTTATTTGCCATGACAACGTAATGGTGCCTTTTTTACTAGGGGGTGGTGTTATGGTCTATTTAAACTGTGTGATTCACTTGTTTGACTGAGGAAGGGTAGAGTGTCCACAAAACATTATACACATAAAAGCTACTACTTTAAAAGGACCGGTAATTGCCACGCCCCCTTGACCACGCTCCTGACCACACCCCCACTGGCACCGCACCAGGTGGTCCCAGTTTCACCTCTAAAAATTATGGTAAGCCTATCCATGTACCATGTATTATTATTTGTGCATGATGCAGGGCAGGCCATACCCTGCCTCTAACTACCTTTCTGTGCCTGTGAGCCAAGTCCCGGCAGGTTATTCTTTATTTAAATGTGGATTTCAGTTGCTTCTTTTTTTAAATTAAATTATTTTTTTTTTACTATTTAATGCTAACCAATCTAAAAAGACAGTGACAGAAGGGTGTTATAAATGTTAAATATTTTTTAAATTAAACTAGTACCTCTCAGCTTTGTGTTAAATAATAAAAGAGGGGAGGTGTGGGCTGCACCACCTTAAAATGCCCTGGTCCACCTCTGCACTGGGAACAGTGAAAAAACCCACAATTTTCAGAGCTACATTACAGGAAATATGAGCAAAACAATTTACATTATTTTTCAAATAAAATTTGTATAGGGGTTAAATCTTGAGTTCAATGTCTATTTATCACATAAAGACGGAAAGCCATGATTCTGCTCTCTACCTCATGCTGCTTTGTTATTTACATTAAAGTGAAGGTCCATTTTGATGAATTAGTGCCCGGTTTTTAATAAACCTAATTAAAAGAAGGGCACTTTAATTAATCAAAATTGACATTTCACTGTTTTCTTCAAAAACTTACCTTTTAATCCTGAATGCCACTCCAGCGATTCCCCGGTCGTCGGAAGCCTCTGCAGACGTCAGAAATGACGAATCAGGCTTCCTCCAATAACAGCTTCCCCCCCTGGGGGAATCTTGGCCTGATTGGAGGAAGCCGGATTCGTCATTTTGGACCCACGATGACGGTTTGCGACGAGTGGAGGAAGTGCCAGGATTAAAAGGTAAGTTTTTGAAGAAAACAGTGAAATGTCAATTTTGATGAATTAAAGTGCCCTTGTTTTTAATAGGTTTATAAAAAAAAATGGGCACTAATTCAACAAAATGGATCTTCACTTTAACTATAGTAAGAAATTGGTAATTATGTTTTTCTTACTTTGTTTTCCTCCTTAGTTTTGATAAAGAAGGTGTCAAACTCTGGTCCTTGAGAGATTTAAACAAAAAAAGTTGTAAAGGAACATTTGAATGCAAACATGAAATAAAGGGCTAGATTACAAGTGGAGCGGCAATTCTGCTCCCACTTGAGTGTTAACATCTCTAGAAGTTAACTTTTTGTATTACAAGTAAAAACTTTGCGCTTGCACGAAACCAGATATGTACATAAAGTTAACCAGATGATATTGTGTTCAGAATATCATATTCATATTGAATTCAATGGAACAGCAATGTTAAAAAAAACTAACACCTACACTAGCGCCTTGACCCCCTTGGAAATAAGCCCCCTATTTTAATAGCCCCTAAACTGCCACATCCCCCCCCCTACTCTTTTAACCCCACTACACTACTTAACCCTTAAACTGCCATTACCCCACCACAATAACCCCTACTCTATTAACCACTAAACTGCCACAACCCTCCATCGCAAACTACTCCCTAACCTATTAATCACCTAACCACACCACAACCCCCATCGCAAACTACTTCCTAACCTATTAACCCCCTATCCACCTCAATCTTCATCACAAACTACTGCATAACCTATTAACCCCCTAACCACCACAACACCCCATTGCAAATTACCCCTAACCTATTACTCCCTGTTACAAACCCTCATCTCAAACTACCCCCTAACCTATTAGCCCACAAACCTTTACAACCCCTTATTGCAAACTAGGCCCTAACTTATTAACTCCCTAACAGCTAACCCCCAAGAACCCTAACCAAAGACCCACTAAGTTACAAAAAAACTATCCTAAAAAATGCTCTGAAGATGCCATAAGTGATTTAGCTCTTTTGCAGTAACCCCCCCCCCCAAAAAAAAACAAAAAAAAACTACAGCTAAAACCCAAATGTTTGTACTCACCAACTTGAATCTGGCTCCTTAGGAGCGCAGAGGTGGGTCGATAGTGGCGCTCCTCTTCTGTCTCCATACAAGGCATCAGTCTACTAGGGCTGTCGTCTTCTTTATTTCCATCCAATTCTCTTCTTCCATCCAAGGGTGATTGAATGCAAGAATCCCTATATATATATATATACAGGGCATGACATTTTCAGTGGCTCTGTGGTCCTGGATGACTTGGAAATTGCAGCGGACGACTTGGATATTTTACTTTTTCCTATCTTTACCATTGAGTGGACTACTAACTGTTTCCCTCTGGGTTATTAGCTTTTAATCTCTGACTAGTAAACCATGGTTACATTGTTCAACCCCTGTATATATATATATATTAGTTAACTTAGTTAAGATAACTTAAAGGGACATAATACTCATATGCTAAATCACTTGAAAGAGATGCAGCATAACTGTAAAAATCTCACATGAAAATATCACATGAACATCTCTATGTAAAAAAGGGAAGTTATTTTAACTCAAAATTGCTTCAGCTCACCAGAGCTCTGTGAACCGTTATACTTTACTTCACGTCTCAAATATTCCTTGCGCTCAAACACAAACTTTAAATGAACGCTGTTGCGATATCCATTGAAAGTATAGGTTGTATTAGAGCGAAATCTCCCCACAAAAATCAGTGTATTTAGATGCAGTCCTTTTAGTATACGTAAGTTTTTTTTTATTAATACAATGTCCCTTTAACCTAAACTAAAAATATTCAAGAATCTTAGAATATTTTCAGTTTTAATTCCCTGGTGTTCCCTACGTTTGTCTATATCTGTTTATAAGATTGCTGCCTCTTAATTTATTTCTATCTATATTCAAATTTAGAAATTGAGACAGAGCTTTGGCATATTTCTTCTCTTGATCCTAAAAACAGAGACTAGAGTGTTATTTTTAGATTCACTGACTCCAAATATGTAAGGTTTAAACTGCCTTTGAACTGAGATATTCAACCTGCCAATTTTTTCAATGAAGTGTGGTCTGTCCTTCAGCTTTCGCCTGGTTCCCTTCTTAACTGAGTTGCGAGCTGTCATGGATTGGGTATGGACAGATACAACCCTCAGCCTTTCCAGCTGGATCTGTGTGGAAGATATTTATGCTCACATATTTATACTAAAATGCTGGAGAGAGTCAGAAAAGGTATGGAATGTAATGCACCAACATCATTTAAAAGTATCACATATTAAAATATATTTAGCATTCATTTATTGCCAGGTTATTAATTTGGCATGATGACCCCTTGCACAAATGTGTCTTATAAATTAAACACACAGTTACAAAATATGTGTTAATTTTTCATGTTTCAGCCCTTTAAAGGGACACTGAACCCAATTCAAGCAACTTTCTAATGTACTCCTATTATCAATTTTTCTTTGTTCTCTTGCTATCTTTATTTTAAAAGCAGAAATGTAAATCTTAGCATGCCATTTTAGGTTCAGCCCTTTCTTATTAGAGGCTTAAATTTACCCACCAATAAGCAAGCATAACCCAGGTTCTCAACCAAAAATGGGCCAGCTCCTACGCATCACATTCCTGCTTTTTAAATAAAGATAGCCAGAGAATGAAGAAAAATTGGTAATAGGAGTAAATTAGAAAGTTGTTTAAAATTGCATGCTCTATCTGAATCACGAAAGAACCAAATAGGGTTTAGTGTCTTTAAACTACTTTTACAAAAGCATATACAGGTGGCCCTCGTTTTACAACGGTTCAATTTACCGGAACCTAACCCCGGCGTAAGCTGAGGGCTACCTGTATATATTTATTGCAAGCTGTTACCTTGTTAAACTTAAAGGGACATAAAAGTGCAAAAGAAAAAGTATCTATGTTAGAGAATTTTATTATTGCACTGTTGCTTGCATATAACTGTATGTTTAACTACGGCAAAGGCAGACTGCATCATAGCACAATACATGCAAGCATTAAAGGGACATGATACCCATGTTGAAGCACTTGAAAGTGATGCAGCATAGCTGTAGAAATCTGAATAGAAAATATCACCTGAACATCTCTATGAAAAGGAAGATATTTTACCTCAAAATTTCCTAAGTATTTACACCCAACTGTAAAGAGACTTTAAGCAGCTAATCAGAATGCTAGTCCCAGGACTCGCAAAGGGAGTGTGAATCTAGCATGTGCAGGCAAAGTCATGTTATTTTCCCATTCATTTTAAGGAATTTTACTATGAAATATCATTTCAGGGAAATGTAATGAGATCCCAGCACAGCACAGCATGACCTCAGCACTGCTGATTGGCTGTTGTTTTTTTTGTTTATTTTTTTCAACTTGCAACTGAACAGCAGCTGACGTATAGCTGTTCACATAGCACTTACCTTAGTAAGCCAAATAAATTTTGAGGTAATAAATCTTCTCTTTTTACATAGAGATGTTCAGGTGATATTTTCATGTCAGCCATTTACAGTTATGCTGCATCACTTTCAAGTGATTTAGCATATGATTATTATTTCCCTTTAAGTTATCTAAACATATATATATTTATATAATATTTATTTATTTTACTAATTAGCTTACATAAATATTATTCATGATGATGTTGTTTTTTGCAGAGATATCCTCAGCCACGAGGACAGAAGAAAAAGAAGGTTGTGAAATATGGAATGGGTGGCATGATTGTGGTTCTTTTAATTTGCATTGTTTGGTTCCCTTTGCTCTTCATGTCATTAATTAAATCAGTCGCAGGTGTTACCAACAAGCCTCTGGATGTCTCCATTAAAATTACACTCGGAGGATATCAGGTAATTGGAATGACTACTTTCAAATAAAACAGATAATTTAACCTAGTAACATAGGTACACAGGGGCCGATCTATTAATGTGCGGATGGACATGATCTGCTGTAGCGATCGGCATTTATCATTGCACAAGCATTTCACTAGAACTGCTTGTGCAATGTGGCCCCCTACAGATTTGCAGGGGGTGTCAATCAACCTGATCGTATGCGATCGGGCTGATTTCTGTCTGCCGCCTCAGATGTGGTGGATGAGTTAAGGAGCAACGGTCTTAAGAGCGCTGCTTCTTAACTCCTGTTTCCGGTGAGCCTGAATTTTCCATTAGTAATACTTATTGATCTACAAGGGCAAATCATTATTGATCTGTGATATATGTATGTACAATGCAAGAAAAAACAAACATTTCTATCATTTAAAATATAAAGCTGTAGTTTATTTTATCTAATTTTGCATCCCAACATGTTTTACCAAAAAGTACTTACACTTTGCCATAAAACTCATTCTTTGTGTAAACTATACATGGGGTATAATATCCCCATAACATAATGCTTTCACTGTTTACTTCTAAAAATGGATCATTAGGAAAGTAACTTGCAACTCAGGCCAAAATATGTCATAGGCTTAGATGAAGCCAGGCAAACCTTGTTATGATGATGAATTTCTATTAGGTTTTGCTTGGAGACCTTAACTGGTCTTGGCTATGGTTTTTTTTTTTGACAGTCTTATCTGCTCTGAAAAGTATTATGTTAATAATGCATTATTTTCATTACTAATAGCTAAGACTGAAACATTTACTGGAATGTAAGATATGTTTCTCTTGCAGCCCATATTTACCATGAGTGCTCAACAAAACCAGCTTCAAGATGTGAACGGCAGTGCATTCAATGTTTTTTCAAAATCTTTCAAGAGTGCAGTAAGTAAATTATGTTTTTTTGCTTCATGCAATGGTAGTTTGGTTCCTGTATATTTCAGTACGGTAAACAGTACGGTCATTCATATTTAATTCTTACATTATCTATTACCTCCCAAGATATAGATAGAGGTCTTCAGGGACTGAGATATCTAAACTGTCTGACAGTTAGAGGGGATCATTGGTGGGACAAAGGTAACCCCTGGTTTCATTTGTAAAATCAGGAGATTTGCCCTAAATGGGAAAAAACCAATGGGGCAGAACTCCCAAATCATGACAGCAATAGGTGAGGCAATTGGACCTCTGTTATTCTCCAGTTTATGTGGATGGAACTTGATGTGACTGTCTGTAGATACTTACGCTTCTGTATTAAAGGTAATGTGAGAAAAATATCTCTTGGTACAGACATAAATATGCTCTACATTGTGAATCCTATCAAATGGGTTAAACATGTATAGAGAGTTCTGTTCAAGGGCTACAACACATTGCAGCTGTGCTGATCATGACATGACTGATTGCAGCTGTGCTGATCATGACATGACTGATGCTTGGTATTTACATGTAAATGCCACTTCTAATTGCCTTACTGTGTCCTATGAGCATTGTAGAACATAGGATATTGACCATCCACTAAAAAGAAAGAAGAGTGTGCTTTTCAGTATGTAGAACATTATGTAAGGGAGATGGATTAGGAGCAGTTTAAGGTTAACTTTAGCCCCACTTTACCACTAGACAATCAATCTGCATATGCCAGGGCTATCTTCATTTAATTTTCAGAATCAACTGAAGCTAGTTTCTGTCTGTTACTAATACACTAATAGATTAGCGAAATCGATACCTAATTTCTATAACAGCTCAAATGGGGAACCATGGGCTTAAACCCTTTGTATTTAGCTTCTATCTTGTATCACTCTGGAGTTTAGGCTGAACATTGTAAAATGATAGCACTTGTTTTATTACAGGCTGCCCTTCAGTTCCTGGAGGCTTATGGAAGAGAAGACATCACCATTGCAGAACTTGAAGGGAATTCAAATTCTTTATGGACCATTAGTCCTCCAAGTCGAAAAATGATGATAGAAGGACTGGTTGACTTGAAATATGAGTTCTCACTTGTTATTTCCTGGACAATTCAAAGGTACCTTTTTAGGACAGTTATCTACTTTTACTTTTCTTGTTATATATTTCTTTCATGTAATTAGCAAGAGTCCATGAGCTAGTGACGTATGGGATATACATTCCTACCAGGAGGGGCAAAGTTTCCCAAACCTCAAAATGCCTATAAATACACCCCTCACCACACCCACAATTCAGTTTTACAAACTTTGCCTCCTATGGAGGTCTTGAAGTAAGTTTGTGCTAGATTCTACGTTGATATGCGCTCCGCAGCAAGTTGGAGCCCGGTTTTCCTCTCAGCGTGCAGTGAATGTCAGAGGGATGTGAGGAGAGTATTGCCTATTTGAATGCAGTGATCTCCTTCTACGGGGTCTATTTCATAGGTTCTCTGTTATCGGTCGTAGAGATTCATCTCTTACCTCCCTTTTCAGATCGACGATATACTCTTATATATACCATTACCTCTGCTGATTCTCGTTTCAGTACTGGTTTGGCTTTCTACAAACATGTAGATGAGTGTCCTGGGGTAAGTAAATCTTATTTTCTGTGACACTCTAAGCTATGGTTGGGCACTTTGTTTATAAAGTTCTAAATATATGTATTCAAACATTTATTTGCCTTGACTCAGAATGTTCAACATTCCTTATTTTTCAGACAGTCAGTTTCATATTTGGGATAATGCACTTGAATTAATCATTTTTTTCTTACCTTCAAAAATTTGACTCTTTTTTCCCTGTGGGCTGTTAGGCTCGCGGGGGCTGAAAATGCTTCATTTTATTGCGTCATTCTTGGCGCGGATTTTTTTGGCGCAAAAAATTCTTTTCCGTTTCCGGCGTCATACGTGTCGCCGGAAGTTGCGTAATTTTTTGACGTTATTTTGCGCCAAAAATGTCGGCGTTCCGGATGTGGCGTCATTTTTGGCGCCAAAAGCATTTAGGCGCCAAATAATGTGGGCGTCTGATTTGGCGCTAAAAAATATGGGCGTCGCTTTTGTCTCCACATTATTTCAGTCTCATTTTTTTCATTGCTTCTGGTTGCTAGAAGCTTGTTCTTTGGCATTTTTTCCCATTCCTGAAACTGTCATTTAAGGAATTTGATCAATTTTGCTTTATATGTTGTTTTTTCTCTTACATATTGCAAGATGTCTCACGTTGCATCTGAGTCAGAAGATACTACAGGAAAATCGCTGTCTAGTGCTGGATCTACCAAAGCTAAGTGTATCTGCTGTAAACTTTTGGTAGCTATTCCTCCAGCTGTTGTTTGTATTGATTGTCATGACAAACTTGTTAATGCAGATAATATTTCCTTTAGTAAAGTACCATTGCCTGTTGCAGTTCCTTCAACATCTAAGGTGCAGAATGTTCCTGATAACATAAGAGATTTTGTTTCTGAATCCATAAAGAAGGCTATGTCTGTTATTTCTCCTTCTAGTAAACGTAAAAAATCTTTTAAAACTTCTCTCCCTACAGATGAATTTTTAAATGAACATCATCATTCTGATTCTGATGACTCTTCTGGTTCAGAGGATTCTGTCTCAGAGATTGATGCTGATAAATCTTCATATTTATTTAAAATGGAATTTATTCGTTCTTTACTTAAAGAAGTACTAATTGCTTTAGAAATAGAGGATTCTGGTCCTCTTGATACTAATTCTAAACGTTTAGATAAGGTATTTAAATCTCCTGTGGTTATTCCAGAAGTTTTTCCTGTTCCTAATGCTATTTCTGCAGTAATTTCCAAAGAATGGGATAAATTGGGTAATTCATTTACTCCTTCTAAACGTTTTAAGCAATTATATCCTGTGCCGTCTGACAGATTAGAATTTTGGGACAAAATCCCTAAAGTTGATGGGGCTATTTCTACCCTTGCTAAACGTACTACTATTCCTACGTCAGATGGTACTTCGTTTAAGGATCCTTTAGATAGGAAAATTGAATCCTTTCTAAGAAAAGCTTATCTGTGTTCAGGTAATCTTCTTAGACCTGCTATATCATTGGCTGATGTTGCTGCAGCTTCAACTTTTTGGTTGGAAACTTTAGCGCAACAAGTAACAGATCATGATTCTCATGATATTATTATTCTTCTTCAGCATGCTAATAATTTTATCTGTGATGCCATTTTTGATATTATCAGAGTTGATGTCAGGTTTATGTCTCTAGCTATTTTAGCTAGAAGAGCTTTATGGCTTAAGACTTGGAATGCTGATATGGCTTCTAAATCAACTCTACTTTCCATTTCTTTCCAGGGTAACAAATTATTTGGTTCTCAGTTGGATTCTATTATCTCAACTGTTACTGGTGGGAAAGGAACTTTTTTACCACAGGATAAAAAATCTAAGGGTAAAAACAGGGCTAATAATCGTTTTCGTTCCTTTCGTTTCAACAAAGAACAAAAGCCTAATCCTTCATCCTCAGGAGCAGTTTCAGTTTGGAAACCATCTCCGGTCTGGAATAAATCCAAGCCTGCTAGAAAGGCAAAGCCTGCTTCTAAGTCCACATGAAGGTGCGGCCCTCATTCCAGCTCAGCTGGTAGGGGGCAGGTTACGTTTTTTCAAAGAAATTTGGATCAATTCTGTTCACAATCTTTGGATTCAGAACATTGTTTCAGAAGGGTACAGAATTGGTTTCAAGATGAGACCTCCTGCAAAGAGATTTTTTCTTTCCCGTGTCCCAGTAAATCCAGTGAAAGCTCAAGCATTTCTGAATTGTGTTTCAGATCTAGAGTTGGCTGGAGTAATTATGCCAGTTCCAGTTCCGGAACAGGGGATGGGGTTTTATTCAAATCTCTTCATTGTACCAAAGAAGGAGAATTCCTTCAGACCAGTTCTGGATCTAAAAATATTGAATCGTTATGTAAGGATACCAACGTTCAAGATGGTAACTGTAAGGACTATCTTGCCTTTTGTTCAGCAAGGGCATTATATGTCCACAATAGATTTACAGGATGCGTATCTGCATATTCTGATTCATCCAGATCATTATCAGTTCCTGAGATTCTCTTTTCTGGACAAGCATTACCAGTTTGTGGCTCTGCCGTTTGGCCTAGCTACAGCTCCAAGAATTTTTACAAAGGTTCTCGGTGCCCTTCTGTCTGTAATCAGAGAACAGGGTATTGTGGTATTTCCTTATTTGGACGATATCTTGGTACTTGCTCAGTCTTTACATTTAGCAGAATCTCATACAAATCGACTTGTGTTGTTTCTTCAAGATCAAGGTTGGAGGATCAATTTACCAAAAAGTTCATTGATTCCTCAGACAAGGGTAACTTTTCTGGGTTTCCAGATAGATTCAGTGTCCATGACTCTGTCTTTAACAGACATGAGACGTCTAAAATTGATTTCAGCTTGTCGAAACCTTCAGTCACAATCATTCCCTTCGGTAGCCTTTTGCATGGAAATTCTAGGTCTTATGACTGCTGCATCGGACGCGATCCCCTTTGCTCGTTTTCACATGCGACCTCTTCAGCTCTGTATGCTGAATCAATGGTGCAAGGATTACACAAATATATCTCAATTAATATCTTTAAAACCGATTGTTCGACACTCTCTAACGTGGTGGACAGATCACCATCGTTTAATTCAGGGGGCTTCTTTTGTGCTTCCGACCTGGACTGTAATTTCAACAGATGCAAGTCTCACAGGTTGGGGAGCTGTGTGGGGATCTCTGACGGCACAAGGAGTTTGGGAATCTCAGGAGGTGAGATTACCGATCAATATTTTGGAACTCCGTGCAATTTTCAGAGCTCTTCAGTTTTGGCCTCTTCTGAAGAGAGAATCGTTCATTTGTTTTCAGACAGACAATGTCACAACTGTGGCATACATCAATCATCAAGGAGGGACTCACAGTCCTCTGGCTATGAAAGAAGTATCTTGAATTTTGGTTTGGGCGGAATCCAGCTCCTGTCTAATCTCTGCGGTTCATATCCCAGGTATAGACAATTGGGAAGCGGATTATCTCACCCAGAGGTATTTCTTCAGATTGTTCAAATGTGGGAACTTCCAGAAATAGATCTGATGGCGTCTCATCTAAACAAGAAACTTTCCAGGTATCTGTCCAGATCCCGGGATCCTCAGGCGGAGGCAGTGGATGCATTATCACTTCCTTGGAAGTATCATCCTGCTTATATCTTTCCGCCTCTAGTTCTTCTTCCAAGAGTAATCTCCAAGATTCTGAAGGAATGCTCGTTTGTTCTGCTGGTAGCTCCGGCATGGCCTCACAGGTTTTGGTATGCGGATCTTGTCCGGATGGCCTCTTGCCAACCGTGGACTCTTCCGTTAAGACCAGACCTTCTGTCACAAGGTCCTTTTTTCCATCAGGATCTGAAATCCTTAAATTTAAAGGTATGGAGATTGAACGCTTGATTCTTGGTCAAAGAGGTTTCTCTGACTCTGTGATTAATACTATGTTACAGGCTCGTAAATCTGTATCTAGAGAGATATATTATAGAGTCTGGAAGACTTATATTTCTTGGTGTCTTTCTCATCATTTTTCTTGGCATTCTTTTAGAATACCGAGAATTTTACAGTTTCTTCAGGATGGTTTAGATAAGGGTTTGTCCGCAAGTTCCTTGAAAGGTCAAATCTCTGCTCTTTCTGTTCTTTTTCACAGAAAGATTGCTATTCTTCCTGATATTCATTGTTTTGTACAAGCTTTGGTTCGTATAAAACCTGTCATTAAGTCAATTTCTCCTCCTTGGAGTTTGAATTTGGTTCTGGGAGCTCTTCAAGCTCCTCCGTTTGAACCTATGCATTCATTGGACATTAAATTACTTTCTTGGAAAGTTTTGTTCCTTTTGGCCATCTCTTCTGCCAGAAGAGTTTCTGAATTATCTGCTCTTTCTTGTGAGTCTCCTTTTCTGATTTTTCATCAGGATAAGGCGGTGTTGCGAACTTCTTTTGAATTTTTACCTAAAGTTGTGAATTCCAACAACATTAGTAGAGAAATTGTGGTTCCTTCATTATGTCCTAATCCTAAGAATTCTAAGGAGAAATCGTTGCATTCTTTGGATGTTGTTAGAGCTTTGAAATATTATGTTGAAGCTACTAAGTCTTTCCGAAAGACTTCTAGTCTATTTGTTATTTTTTCCGGTGCTAGAAAAGGCCAGAAAGCTTCTGCCATTTCTTTGGCATCTTGGTTGAAATCTTTAATTCATCTTGCCTATGTTGAGTCGGGTAAAACTCCGCCTCAGAGGATTACAGCTCATTCTACTAGGTCAGTTTCTACTTCCTGGGCGTTTAGGAATGAAGCTTCGGTTGATCAGATTTGCAAAGCAGCAACTTGGTCCTCTTTGCATACTTTTACTAAATTCTACCATTTTGATGTATTTTCTTCTTCTGAAGCAGTTTTTGGTAGAAAAGTACTTCAGGCAGCGGTTTCAGTTTGAATCTTCTGCTTATGTTTTTCATTAAACTTTATTTTGGGTGTGGATTATTTTCAGCAGGAATTGGCTGTCTTTATTTTATCCCTCCCTCTCTAGTGACTCTTGTGTGGAAAGATCCACATCTTGGGTAATCATTATCCCATACGTCACTAGCTCATGGACTCTTGCTAATTACATGAAAGAAAACATAATTTATGTAAGAACTTAACTGATAAATTCATTTCTTTCATATTAGCAAGAGTCCATGAGGCCCGCCCTTTTTTTGTGGTGGTTATGATTTTGTATAAAGCACAATTATTCCAATTCCTTATTTTATATGCTTTCGCACTTTTTTATCACCCCACTTCTTGGCTATTCGTTAAACTGAATTGTGGGTGTGGTGAGGGGTGTATTTATAGGCATTTTGAGGTTTGGGAAACTTTGCCCCTCCTGGTAGGAATGTATATCCCATACGTCACTAGCTCATGGACTCTTGCTAATATGAAAGAAATGAATTTATCAGGTAAGTTCTTACATAAATTATGTTATTTGTTAACAGTCTTCCTTTTCCATATACTCCTTTGCGTTTTATCAAGATGTGTCCAGCCTTTTCAAAAGAGGGACATTTAGTTTTTCACTGGTATGACCAATAACTATTTTCAGAAATTGAAAACAAAATGCAAACTATTATGTAAAGAAGATTCCAACTTCTTTCTTCTCTTTGTTAAACAGAGGACCACGTAAAACCCACAGAAATGCCCAGCCATGTCCTTAGACATCCTCATTCCCATTCACTAAACATATACTAACCATACCCATTCCAACTCCACCCCTGGTCTATCAGGACTCTCAACCTCTCAATCATGGACACAATGTTAGATTGTGTTAAAAACGTAAAACAAAGAGATAGAAAATCAGTAGTTGCACGTAAATATTAAATATCAAGTGCTTTTTATTCTTGTGATTTAAATAAATGTGAATAACCTTTATCTATATACAAATTAATCATGATAACGTATCTGTTTTTCTTTCTGTTCATCCATATAGAAATATGAGTCTTGGTGCTAAAGCAGAGATAACAGGGGATAAATACACAGTCAAATTGCCAGACCATACTCGGGAGAGTCTTGCAAAAATCATGGATTCAACAGAAGCAAAACCAGTGTAAGTTTATCTTTTATGCATGCCTTTTCCCTATATATCTTGACTTATTTTACCTGGCTTTTTGCATACATTGCCTAAGGGCTTGTTTTAGTGGTTTGACATTAATAAACAGTTATGTTTGCCATCTTTTAATAGAGCCAGAAAATGTTTGAAGCAACAGAGATACAGTGCAGAAAGCAGGTTCAATATAGCAGCATCCACTGCTTAATACGTTGACCCCTAAGTAGGGATAGGTACAGCTAAAGATATCATATTTGGGCAGCTGTTTTTAGACCTCATCAGCATATGAGAGATTTCCTACTTATTATATAGTGAAGCTGGTATAGGGCATCCAAACCAGTCTTCTGATAAGTTATAGGCCTAGATTATAAATGGAGAGAAACATTTTTTATTGCTCGTGAGTGCTAACTGTGCTCAACATAAAACAATAGAAATCCCATGTTAGCGCTGATATTGCGTGTCAAACGTTAGTGCGTGAGCAAAAGACTCAGATGCACTAACTTCAGGATTTCAGATATAGCGACATCGCTAACTCCATCTCCCTATAGATTTCTATGGGGTTTGCTGAAAATGTTTTTCGGAAACTGCACTAAAGCTGAAGATGCTTTGGGAATTCTGAAAATTCTTCGCTTTTTTATTATTATTTTTAAAAATATAATTATATACATATATATATATATATATATATATATATATATATATATATATATATATATATATTTAATTGTAGGGGCAGGGAGAGGGTGTAGTATTGTGTTATAATCTATACACAAATGGTTAAAATTATTTACCTTATTCAAAGGATTATTGGTGCAGACCCTCAAAATAACTTTTAACCTTTAAAAAAGAGAGATAAATGAAAGAGGTGTGATTAAACCTCTTTCCTAAAGTAAGGGAAATCAGCACTCTTTTAGCATTAAACCATAAGTTATTTTATTGTTCATATACATGCATCTCCCAGACACAAGTGAATTCCCGTGTGAAATTGGAACCAATTTATCTATACATATAAGTACATCTACATGCTTATTGAAACCATGTACTTAAAAACTTTACACATAAGTGCAATAATAAACATGTCCCTTTAAGACCTTATAGCATATTTAAATAGGCACATATAGTCCATTGCTCATACCGGATTGTGAACCTCAGTTCTTAAGCAAGGTTAGTTCATCATCCAAAAAGATAACATATATAAAGTGTATTGGGATTGTCCATCCTGTGTGTTTTAACAAAACATAGCAGTTATATTCAAACTCTATTGAGCCAATTCCACAGCTCCCTTAAATGCTTTATCATTAATCAGAGCTGTTTAACACACTCTGACATGTTGCTTCAAATGGGCTGTTACAAACTTTGCTTGCAGGCTTACAAAGTGCAACCAGTGACCGCAGTACACAACTGCTCTTAAGGTCAAGCTGCACCTGCTAACCTTCCTCCTCTTACCGGATCCGTAGAAATTGTTAATCGGTTTCTCAGATCATCAGTAGCTTAGATCTCCAAAAAGCTCCGCTCTCATGATAAACAGTCTCCCTGCTTCTCACACATGCAGGTCTTTCCAGCGTGCTCTTAGGTCTTATGTCACGGCCTTCTGCTCACTGCAACCAGTTGTAGTGTTTCCAAACAGACATGCGATGCAGTCCAGGGGGGAGTTTCAATAGTAATTCAGAGCCCAATTTTCCTTTGCTTTAAATGCTATTTTAGCATGTGGGGGCTGCCTTCCTCGGCTCCTAAATAGGATGATGCTATGTTTCAGAATAGCATATAATGTCTCAGCAAGCCAACGCTATGTACGTTTCACCCCTTTGAAATCATCAATGAGGCCCCAGCTTGGCCTATTTAGGAGCCGAGGAAGGCAGCCCCCACATGCTAAAATAGCCTTTAAAAACAAAATTGGGCTTTGAATTACTATTGAAGCTCCCCCGGACTGCATCCCATGCCTGCTTGGAAACACTACACCTGGTTGCAGTGAGCAGAGGGCGGTGACTTCAGACCTAAGAGCACGCTGGAAAGACCTGCATGTGTGAGAAGCAGAGAGACTGTTTATCATGAGAGTGGAGCTTTTTGGAGATCTATGCTACTGATGATCTGAGTAACTGCTAACGATTTCTACGGATCCGGTAAGAGGAGGAAGGTTAGCAGGTGCAGCTAGACCTTAAGAGCAGTCGTGTACTACGGTCACTGGTTGCACTTTGTAAGCCTGCAAGCAAACACATAGATTACGAGTTTTGCGTTATAGGCAGTGTGGTGCTAACGAGCAGTTTTCCCTCACCGCTCACTTACCTACAGCGCTGGTATTACGAGTTTTCAGAAACCCGTCGTTAAAAGACAAGAAGTGAGCGTTGAGCAAAATTTTGTTCATTACCGCACTCCAATACCAGAGCTGTTTAAGTCAGCGTTGAGCTGGTGTAACGTGCTCATGCACGATTTCCCCATAGGAATCAACGGGGAGAGCCGGCTGAAATTTTTTTTAACACCTGCCAAAAAGCAGAGTAAAACTCAGTAACGCAGCCCCATTCATTCCTATGGGGAAATAAAATGTATGTCTACACCTAACACCCTAACATGAACACGAGTCTAAACACCCCTTATCTTACACTTATTAACCCCTAATCTGCCGCCCCCGACATTGCCGACACCTGCATTATATTATTAACCCCTAATCTGCCGCTCCGGACACCACCGCCACCTACATTATATGTATTAACCCCTAATCTGCTGCCCCCAACATCGCCGACACCTACATACTATTTATTAACCCCAATCTGCCTTCACCAATGTCGCCAACACCTACATTATATTTATTAACCCCTAATCTGCCTCCCCAACGTCGCCGCCACTATATTAAAGTTATTAACCCCTAAACCTAAGTCTAACCCTAAATCTAACACCCACTAACTTAAATATAATTTAAATAAATCTAAATAAATATTCCTATAATTAACTAAATTATTCCTATTTAAAACTAAATACTTACCTATAAAATAAACCCTAAACTAGATTCAATATAACTAATAGTTACATTGTAGCTAGCTTAGGGTTTATTTTTATTTTACAGGCAAGTTCGTATTTATTTTAACTAGGTAGAATAGTTATTAAATAGCTATTAACTATTTAATAACTACCTAGCTAAAATAAATAGAAAAGTACATGTAAAATAAAACCTAACCTAAGTTACAATAACACCTAACACTACACTATAATTAAATAAATGTACTAAATTAAATACAATTAAATAAATTACATACAATTAGCTAAATTAAATTAGCTAAAGTACAAAAAAACAAACACTAAATTACAGAAAATAATAAACAAATTACAGATATTTAAACTAATTACACCTAATCTAATAGCCCTATTAAAATAAAAAAAAGCCCCCCAAAATAAAAAAAACCCTAGCCTAAACTAAACTACCAATAGCCCTTAAAAGGGCCTTTTGCGGGGCGTTGCCCCAAAGTAATCAGCTCTTTTACCTGTGAAAAAAAATACAAACAACCTCCCCAACAGTAAAACCCACCACCCACACAACCAACCCCCCAAATAAAATACTATCTAAAAAAACCTAAGCTCCCCATTGCCCTGAAAAGGGCATTTGGATGGGCATTGCCCTTAAAAGGGCAGTTAGCTCTTTTGCAGGCCCAAAGTCCCTAACCTAAAAATAAAACCCACCCAATACACCCTTAAAAAAACCTAACACTAACCCCCTGAAGATCGACTTACCGGGAGACGTCTTCATCCAAGCCAGGCTGAAGTCCTCAATGAAGCCGGGAGAAGTCTTCATCCAAGCCAGGCGAAGTGGTCCTCCAGACGGGCAGAAGTCTTCATCCAGACGGCATCATCTATCTTCATCCATCCGGCGTGGAGCAGGTTCATCTTCAAGACATCCGACGCAGAGCATCCTCTTAAGTGACATCATCCAAGATTCCAATCAGCCAATAGAATGCGAGCTCAATCCTATTGGCTGATTGGATAAGCCAATGGGATTGAACTTCAATCCTATTGGCTGATTGCATCAGCCAATAGGATTTTTTTTCTACCTTAATTCCGATTGGCTGATAGAATTCTATCAGCCAATCGGAATCTAAGGGACGCCATCTTGGATGACGTCACTTAAAGGTACCTTCATTCGTCGTAAGTCCGTCGGCAGAAGAGGATGCTCTGAGTCGGATGCCTTGAAGATGGACTCACTCCACCCCGGATGGATGAAGATAGAAGATGTCGTCTGGATGAAGACTTCTGCCCGTCTGGAGGACCACTACGTTGAGGACTTCGGCCCGGCTTGGATGAAGACGTCTCCCAGTAAGTCGATCTTCAAGGGGTTAGTGTTAGGTTTTTAAGGGTATATTGGGTGGGTTTTATTTTTTGGTTAGGTTCTTTGGGCGGCAAAAGAGTTAACTGCCCTTTTAAGGGCAATGCCCAGCCAAATGCCCTTTTCAGGGCAATGGGGAGCTTAGGTTTTTTTAAGATAGTATTTTATTTGGGGGGTTGGTTGTGTGGGTGGTGGGTTTTACTGTTGGGGGGGTTGTTTGTATTTTTTTTAAAAGGTAAAAGAGCTGATTACTTTGGGGCAATGCTCCGCAAAAGGCCCTTTTAAGGGCTATTGGTAGTATAGTTTAGGCTAGGGTTTTTTTTTTTTATTGGGGCTTTTTTATTTTAATAGGGCTATTAGATTAGGTGTAATTAGTTTAAATATCTGTAATTTGTTTATTATTTTCTGTAATTTAGTGGGGTTTTTTGTACTTTAGCTAATTTAATTTAGCTAATTGTATGTAATTTATTTAATTGTATTTAATTTAGTAAATGTATTTAATTATAGTGTAATGTTAGGTGTTATGGTAACTTAGGTTAGGTTTTATTTTACAGGTACTTTTGTATTTATTTTAGCTAGGTAGTTATTAAATAGTTAATTACTATTTAATAACTATTCTACCTAGTTGAAATAAATACAAACTTGCCAGTAAAATAAAAATAAACCCTAAGCTAGATACAATGTAACTATTAGTTATATTGTAGCTAGGTTAGGGTTTATTTTATAGGTAAGTATTTAGTTTTAAATAGGAATAATTTAGTTAATGATATGAATATTTATTTAGATTTATTTAAGTTAGGGGGTGTTAGGTTTAGGGTTAGACTTAGGTTTAGGGGTTAATAACTTTAATATAGTGGCAGCGACGTTGGTGGCGGCAGATTAGGGGTTAATAATATAATGTAGGTGTCGGCGACATTGGGGAAGGCAAATTAGGGGTTAATAGATATAATGTAGGCGACGGCGATGTTGGGGGCAGCAGATTTAGGGGTTCAGAAATATAATGTAGGTGGCGGCAGTGTCCGGAGAGGCAGATTAGGGGTTAAAATTTGTATTATAGTGTTTGCGATGTGGGAGGGCCTCGGTTTAGGGGTTAATAGGTAGTTTATGGGTGTTAATGTACTTTTTAGCACTTTAGCTATGAGTTTTATGCTACAGCGTTGTAGTGTAAAATTCATAACTATTGACTTTTAAATGCGTTAGGGATCTTGACAGGGTAGGTTGTACCGCTCACTTTTTGGCCTCCCAGGACAGACTCGTAATATCAGCGCTATGGAAGTCCCATAGAAAAAAGACTTTACGAAGTTTACGTAAGTCGTTTTGCGGTAAGGCCAAACAAGTGTGCGGTACACCTAAACCTGCAAGACTCGTAATACCAGCGGGCGTAAAAAAGCAGCGTTAGGACCTGTTTACGCTGCTTTTTTACCCTAACGCACAACTCGTAATCATCTAGCTGTGATCTAGTGTGTTAAACAGCTCTAATTAATGATAAAGCATTTAAGGGAGCTGTGGAATTGGCTTAATACAGTTTGAATATAACTGCTATGTTTGGTTAAAACACACAGGATGGACAATCCCAATGTTATCTTTTCTCCAACATTGGTGTGTCCGGTCCACGGCGTCATCCTTACTTGTGGGAATATCTCTTCCCCAACAGGAAATGGCAAAGAGTCCCAGCAAAGCTGGCCATATAGTCCCTCCTAGGCTCTGCCCACCCCAGTCATTCTCTTTGCCGTTGCACAGGCAACATCTCCACGGAGATGGTTAAGAGTATGTGGTGTTTAGTTGTAGTTTTTTTATTCTACTATCAAGAGTTTGTTATTTTAAAATAGTGCTGGTATGTACTATTTACTCTGAAACAGAAAGAGATAAAGAATTCTGTTTGTGAGAGGAAGATGATTTTAGCAGACAGTAACTAAAATCCTTTGCTGTTTCCACATAGGACTGTTGAGATGAAGTAACTTCAGTTGGGGGAAACAGTTAGCAGACTTTTCTGCTTAAGGTATGACTAGCCATATTTCTAACAAGACTGTGTAAGGCTGGAAGGCTGTCATTTCCCCTCATGGGGACCGATAAGCCATTTTCTTAGTCTCAAGCAGAATAAAGGGCTTAATATGGGCTATAAAACTGGTAGACACTTTTATGGGCAGAATCGATTGCTTTATTTGGGCATTTTATACATGTTTATGCTGGTATTTCACACTTATACACTTGGGGAACGTTTTTTAACGTCAGGCACTATGTTAGACACCTTTTCCAGTCAGGAAGGGCCTTCCCAGTTGTAGGCTGAGCCTCATTTTCGCGCCATTACTGCGCAGTTGTTTTTGAGAGCAAGACATGCAGATGCATGTGTGAGGACCTGAAAACAGTTGGAAAAGTTCCTAGAAGGCGTCATTTGGTATCGTATTCCCCTCTGGGCTTGGTAGAGTCGCAGCAAAGGCTGTAGCTGGGACTGTAGAGGGGTTAAAACTGTAACCGGCTCCGGTTTCGTTATTTTAAGGGTTAAAGCTCTGAAAATTGGTGTGCAATACTTTTAATGCTTTAAGACACTGTGGTGAAATTTTGGTAAAATTTGAACAATTCCTTCATATTTTTTCGCATATAACTGGGAAGCGGATTATTTGAGTCGTCAGACATTCCATCCGGGGGAGTGGGAACTCCACCCGGAGATCTTTGCCCAGTTGACGCAACTATGGGGCATTCCAGATGTGGATCTGATGGCGTCTCGTCAGAACTTCAAGGTTCCTTGCTACGGGTCCAGATCCAGGGATCCCAAGGCGACTCTAGTGGATGCACTAGTAGCGCCTTGGACCTTCAACCTAGCGTATGTGTTTCCACCGTTTCCTCTCATCCCCAGGCTGGTAGCCAGGATCAAACAGGAGAGGGCCTCGGTGATCTTGATAGCTCCTGCGTGGCCACGCAGGACTTGGTATGCAGACCTGGTGAATATGTCATCGGTTCCACCATGGAAGCTACCTTTGAGACAGGACCTTCTTGTTCAGGGTCCATTCGAACATCCAAATCTGGTCTCCCTCCAGCTGACGGCTTGGAGATTGAACGCTTGATTCTTTCAAAGCGTGGGTTTTCAGATTCCGTGATAGATACTCTGGTCCAAGCCAGAAAACCGGTAACTAGAAAGATTTACCATAAAATATGGAAAAGATATATCTGCTGGTGTGAATCCAAGGGATTCCCATGGAATAAGATAAAGATTCCTAGGATTCTTTCCTTTCTACAAGAAGATTTGGATAAAGGATTATCTGCGAGTTCTCTAAAGGGACAGATTTCTGCTTTATCTGTCCTACTACACAAATGTCTGGCAGTTGTGCCAGATGTTCAAGCATTTGTTCAGGCTTTGGTTAGGATCAAGCCTGTTTACAGACCTTTGACTCCTCCCTGGAGTTTAAATCTAGTTCTTTCAGTTCTTCAAGGGGTTCCGTTTGAACCTTTACATTCCATAGATATTAAGTTGTTATCTTGGAAAGTTTTGTTTTTGGTTGCTATTTCTTCTGCTAGAAGAGTTTCTGAGTTATCTGCTCTACAGTGTACTCCACCCTATCTGGTGTTCCATTCAGATAAGGTTGTTTTGCGTACTAAGCCTGGTTTTCTACCAAAGGTTGTTTCCAACAAAAATATTAATCAGGAGATAGTTGTACCTTCTTTGTGTCCGAATCCAGTTTCAAAGAAGGAATGTTTGCTACACAATTTAGATGTAGTCCATGCTCTAAAGTTCTACTTAGAAGCTACAAAAGAGTTCAGACAAACTTCTTCTCTGTTTGTCGTCTATTCTGGTAAAAGGAGAGGTCAAAAAGCAACTTCTACCTCTCTTTCCTTTTGGCTTAAAAGCATCATCCGATTGGCTTATGAGACTGCCGGCCGGCAGCCTCCTGAAAGAATCACAGCTCACTCCACTAGGGCTGTAGCTTCCACATGGGCCTTCAAGAACGAGGCTTCTGTTGATCAAATATGTAAGGCAGCGACTTGGTCTTCACTGCACACTTTTGCCAAATTTTACAAATGTGATACTTTTGCTTCTTTGGAGGCTATTTTTGGGAGAAAGGTTTTGCAAGCCGTGGTGCCTTCCGTTTAGGTGACCTGATTTGCTCCCTCCCTTCATCCGTGTCCTAAAGCTTTGGTATTGGTTCCCACAAGTAAAGATGACGCCGTGGACTGGACACACCAATGTTGGAGAAAACAGAATTTATGCTTACCTGATAAATTACTTTCTCCAACGGTGTGTCCGGTCCACGGCCCGCCCTGGTTTTTTAATCAGGTCTGATGAATTATTTTCTCTAACTACAGTCACCACGACACCCTATGGTTTCTCCTATTTTTTTCCTCCTGTCCGTCGGTCGAATGACTGGGGTGGGCGGAGCCTAGGAGGGACTATATGGCCAGCTTTGCTGGGACTCTTTGCCATTTCCTGTTGGGGAAGAGATATTCCCACAAGTAAGGATGACGCCGTGGACCGGACACACCGTTGGAGAAAGTAATTTATCAGGTAAGCATAAATTCTGTTTTTGGATGAGCAATGGACGATATGTGCCTATTTAAATATGCTATAAGGTCTTAAAGGGACATGTTTAGTATTGCACTTATGTGTAAAGTGTTTAACTTCATGGTTTCAAGAAGCACATAGATGTACCAGTGATGTGCAGTCACTAGAGGCAGGTGAGGCAGTGCTTCACCTCTCATATGGGCAAAAATATTTTTTTTTTATTGGCTTTAAAAAAAAAATTGTAATTTTTTTTCCCAGCATTTTTTTTCTCACAGCTATATGTTGTGCATTGAAGAGGCACAAGCAGGTCTGCCCACCATTACACAACATGCTGCGCCATCTACTGGATGCAAGTGGTTAAGATCATTGCATGGCCCATTAACTGCTTATTTGAGGCAGTCCTATTTGGGCTGAACCAATCCAGCAAGAGGCAAGTGGAACAAGAGTTAGGGCTGGATGTTAAATCATATAAAACAAAACAAAAACGGAAAAAAACAACTTTCATATATTTTGTTGCTGTCCTGTGAAGCTGCCAGCTTTGCTAAAGTGAAAAAGAGAGTTCTGTTCTTCCCCTCTAAGTGCAGTGGAATGTGCCACTGTCACTTCCTGAATCCTTCCAGAGCACAGAGAGCAGTGTTTCACCCACATCTTATTAAAGTAAGATTTTACTGAAAGGGATTCTGTTAGTGAAAATGATAATTTAATGAATGTGGTTTAGTGTTTGTTTACTCTTTTACAGCAGGGTCGTTTTTGTATTTTGTTTACTCAAACTTTACACCCACTAACTTAGCAGCTTGCCTCTGTACTTCACACTAAATTATAGACTCATTTTCTGAACTCTCTGTAGCTCTGCTGGTTTATTACTTTAAAATGCTGTGGTCCCTCTCCCCCCCCCCCCCTTGTGTGTGTGTGTGTGTGTGTGTCTCTCTCTCTCTATCTATCCATCTCTCTCCTTATGTGTTGTTCTCCCCCATGGTCTCTTTCTCCCTCTGTCTCTCTTCCTCCCCCTCTGACTCTCATCCCTTATGTAATGAAAGAATCTATAAGCAAAATTTGCAGCATTAAAGTAAAAAGTATTTTTAAACATATTTTAATGGGCATGGATTTCTAGATCTCATAATCATAGCAAGCATTGTGTTATCTGGCAAGAGTTTCTGTTACAATCCTTTAAACTAAAATCAGATGTTTACTAAGTTGACCAGTTTTCCAAGACACCATTTAAAGGGACATGAAACCCATATGAAACCCATATGCAAATTTAAATAACTTTCCAATTTACATCTAATATCTAATTTTCTTCATTATTTTGATGTCCTTTGTTGAAAATCATATCTAAATATGCTCAGTAGCTGCTGATTGGTGGCTGCACATAGATACCTCATGTGATTGGCTCACCCATGTGCATTGCTATTTCTTCAACAAAGGATATCTAAAGAATGAAGGCGTATCCTGCCACTGCCTCACCAGCCTCTGACGTCACTGCACGTCACTGAGATGTACTTATATGTATAGATAAATTGGTTCCAATTTCACATGGGAATTCACTTGTGTCTGGGAGATGCATGTATATGAACAATAAAAGAACTTATGGTTTAAGAGTGCTGATTTCCCTTACTTTATGAAAGAGGTTTAATCATACCTCCCAGGGCTGTCTTTAACACAGGGCAAAAGGGGCAGCTGTCCAGTACCCAGTCTTTGTTAAGGGGCCCAAGAGTCCTTAAATAAATGGGGGGTTTTTTGGTTCATGCCAGACTACTGATGTCATGTGACATGAGGGGGACACACAGTCAGTCCTAATACTGTCACAGTCAAAAGTTCTCTGCTTTTATTTATTTGTGAGATACTGTGCCAGACCGTGCCGGTGTCATGTGACATGCCAAGCTATTGCCATGTGCTGTTTTAGATGTGCACTGTGCAGCAGTAAATGCTAAGCCGTAACTCTGCATCCAGCCAATCCCACTGCATCAGAAAAGGTCCTGCTGGGGTTACCACTGTTACCAGGTAACTGCTCTGGTGGTGGGGATTTTTCTGGGTAGGGCTGACTGTAGGCGCATGCAGCAGAAAGCTGGAGCAGCAGGCACGTGAGGATTTGAGCATCTGTGCAGCTGCATACACTGCTCTCTTCAGTCTTAAGACTGTGATTCGTCTAAAAACTGTATCCATGCAGCCTTGGACAGAAAGCATCCAGTCTGCTGGTCGCCTTAGCCCTGCTCTTTCTGCTGTGGCCCTAAGATCAACTAACTGAAGTGTGTTAGGGGAACTAGGTAGCTAAAAAGTGACATGTGCTGCTGTGGCTTTTTTTATAGGTTTTTTTTCTCTCTGTATCAGATTTTACAGCTTCCAATAGTAGTTCTGCTATTCCAGTCAGTAAACTTATATTTGTCTGCACCTCCATGCTTCCTCCTCAGTCTTTACCTTGCGTTGCTCCTGTTGTCTGCCCTAAATCTCTTTAACCAGCTAACCTCACACCAGAATCACATTCAAAAGCATATTAAATTAATCCACAGTGGAGGAATTTATATATTTATTTACTTATTAGTACTGCTTAGGTTCAGTTTCACATATTGCAATTTATGTCATTGTTTTAAATGATTAGCCCAGCAGTGGATGATCCACTGCTGGGCTAATAATTTTAAAAAAATAAAAAAATAAATTGATTTAGTTGTTTTTTGGGATGATGGGGATGGGGGGGAGGGGGGGGGGAGAAAATGTTTGCCCAGGGTCCAGTCAATATTAAAGACGGCCCTGCATACCTCTTTCATTTATCTCTCTTTTTTAAAGGTTAAATATAGGAGTCTTGAGTTAGGAATCTGTAAGCAATTTATTAAAGGGACAGTATACACTCATTTTCATGTAACTGCATGTAATAGACACTATTATAAAGAATAAGATGCACAGATACTGATATAAAAATCCAGTAAAAACTGTTTAAAAACTTACTTAGAAGCTCTCAGTTTAGCTCTGTTGAAAAGGCAGCTGGAAAACCCACTGCAAGAGGGAAATAAGACACTCCCCCCTCCTCCTTCTTTTGCATATGAAAAGACCCTTTACACAAACAGGAGCAAGCTGAAGAAGGTAGCTGAAGGTATTCTCATAAAACTTTGGGGCTTGGTTAGGAGTCTGAAAATCAGAGCAATGTTATTTAAAAATAAGCAAAATTATACATTTATTTAAAAAAAAAAACTTTATGGGCTATATAAATAGATCATCTACAAAACATTTATGCAAAGATAAGTACATTATTGTTATATGTGTTTTTATTGATAACACTATTACCTTGTTATAAACACTGATTAACAGTTACATAAATATACATTATTACCTAATTGCTATTTGTAGTGCATCTTTTACCATAGGACTAAAACAGGACATTTCTACAAAAATGTATTTTTCTTGTTTTTTAGGGATCTAGAAAACATATACCCATGGTATATTAAAGCTCCAAGTGACTCCACTGCAAAACCCATCCCACAACTTCTCAGAGGTAAATCTGTCATTTAAATTATTGAATCTAATTGTCAAAAGATGAATCAGAGACCTTCAGTTAAATTATGTTATTTAAATATGAAGATTATCACTAATTTTAAACAATTTTATTTTTTAACAGAGGAAGAATTTGTAAATATTACTGTTACATTAAAAAGAGAGAACTCTTCAAATGGTATTCGAGAGTGGTGGGTTGTTAGCCAAAAAAATAAGAAATTCAGCACAAAAGAGGGTCTTGAGCTCTGCGTATTTAGTGACAAGGTCAGCCCTCCAAGTCTTGGATTTTTAGCAGGTTATGGGTAAGTACTTTATGCAACTTTATGTAAAAAAATTTTTTATGTGAATCACTGTACTTATTTTACATTATATCACTACATTCATTAAAAACATCTCTCTTACTGTGCATATCTGCTCCATTCAGGGCTGCAGGATATTGATACAATTAATTCTGATCTTCCCATGGAACCTGTGCCATTATGATTACTGTTAGTCTCACCCATCTGACCTACCTATACCCAGTTTAGTATATTATAAGTGCTTAGGCCAGACTCATCCAGTTTACTCATTGCTTATGCTCCTCTATGCCATGTTGTTCACTGGCTTCCCTCTAGTATTATATTTAAAATCTCTTACTTACAAAGCCCTCAACAAGACTATACAATATACTTACACTATATAGCCAAAAGTATGTGGACATCCTTATTAATTATTGAGTACAGGTGTTTCAGACACACCCATTACACACCCAGCTCATAGCCATGAAATCTCCATAGACAAACATTGGCAGCACAATGGCTTGTACTGAAGTGACTTTAAACAGGACACTGTCATGTGATACAGCCTTTGCCACAAGTCAGTTTGTGAAAATTCAGCCCTACAAGACATGCTGTACGTGTTATTATTATGAAATGGAACTGTCTCGGAGCAACAACAACACAGTCACAAAGTATAAACCAAATACAATTGCAGAATGGGGCCACCGAGTGCTGAAGCACGTAACACGTAAAAATAGCCTATCATCTGTTGTATCACTCAATGCAGAGTTACAAACTGCCTCTGGAAGCAACATCAACACAAGAGCTGTGTGCTGGGAGCTTCATGAAATGGGTTTTCGTACAGAAGCCTCACATCAACATGCGTCTGCTGGAGTGGTGTAAAACATGCCGCTACTGGACTCTGGAACAGTGAAAACGTGTTCCCTTGTGTGATAAATCATGCTTCACTGTCTGGCAGTCTGATGGGAAAAAAATGTAAATCAGCACTGGAAAAATAATCATAATAATGTGGATAAAAGTTAACTTTTAATAACAATGCTTTAATAAACACACATGTTGGCAGCAAAATTGGAATTGCTTGCCAGGATAAAAATTTAAAAACATTACACAACGATCCCTCCAAAGAAAAAGGGTGCTGCTGTGCACATACAGCAGGAAATTAATTGTGTGCTGTATTAGGGAAAGGAATTGGTGGGATCAATATAAAAAACAAACGGCCAGATTACGAGTTTTGCGTTATGAGCTGCTCGGTAATAACTTCCAAGTTATTTCCACTGCTCACCTTTAATAGCGCTGCTATTACAGGTTTTCTAAAAACCTGCTTTAGCGGGCAATAGGGCAGCATTGAGCTCCATACCACACACAAATACCAGCGCTGCTTTGAGCTGGTTTTACGTTCTCGTGCACGATTTCCCCATAGACATCAATGAGGAGAGCCGGATAAAAAAAAGCCTAACACCTGCAATAAAGGAGCGTAAAGCTCCATAACGCAGCCCCATTGATTCCTATAGGGGAAGAAAAGTTATGTTTAAACCTAACACCCTAACATAAACCCCGAGTCTAAACACCCCTAATCTGCTGCCCCTGACATCGCCAACGCCTAACTACAGTTATTAACCCCTAATCTGCTGTCCCTGACATCGCCAACACCTACCTACACTTATTAACCCCTAATCTTCCGCCCAGAATGTCGCCGCCACTACATTACACTTATTAACCCCTATTCTGCCGCCCCCGACATCACCGCCACCTACCTACATTTATTAACCCCTAATCTGCCGCCCTCAACGTCGCTGCCACTATACTAAAGTTACTAACACACCAAATGAACAGTGGCACTACTCGGGCTTTTCCTCAGGTAGTATAGTTGTGTATACGTTAAAAAGGTCTATATTGGTCTCCTATAAATCTCTAGAGGAAATGGTGCTTGTGCATAAATCTAAATCCAAACACAAAGGAAAAATGATATAAAGAATACCAAGATTCCCAAAGTATGCACTTGCAGCACTCTGGGCCCTGAACTAAAGGACGGAATATCCCAACAGGATTTTAAAATATAACCTTTATTATAGAAATTTAAAAAACCAAGTGGTTGGTTTATAACACACACAATTAAAATACACTCCAGTACCGAGATCAGTGTAGTAGGTAATATGTAAGATCACTAAATATTACGATTAGGCCTGTATAATATCACAGTTATAAGTGATCTCAAATGTAACCCAAAATAATCGCTAGTTTAAATTCACTCAAAGGCTTGCAGCAAACAAGCTAGAACAAAAATTATAATCAGGATAAATTATGATCTGAGAATCAGAAAGAGTGTTATAAGCTTATACAGTTAGATACAAAGCTCAAAAATTATGAATAATGCGTATATGTCTATTGGAATTGATCCTAAATGATATTAGTGTATCTAATGTAACTATACTTAATATGTATATTAATGGTGAGCTGTGGATTATATCAAGTAGGCTTATATTTCTGCCTGTATCTAAGCATCTATTAATTCAACAAAGTTTTCAGTGTGCCAGTCTTATAGCAGTGATCAAATGCTACAGAACAGTAGCAATCACTCAGTCACTTTTTGAGAAAACTTCTCTTTTATAAGTAAGAATACAAAATATGTGTAAACTTGTAGCAGTAGAGTCACTTTATTAAGTGGTAGAATATATTCTGTGTTAAAGCAAATAAATAGGAACTCCAATTTTCTGCTACAATAAAAATAGCTCAAAGATAAGCAGTTTTCAATGCAGTGTATGTGACTGTAATTATAAATATTGATAGAATCAAAATATTAATTCACCATCCATTCAAGGATTAGATCCACTTATAGAAAAAAGTTTAAATCAACCTTGACTAAATACAAGGTAATTAGACTGGTTTATCTATATGGTTGATGCCACGAATGTGACAGAGTTTACTATAACCAAACTTAAATCTATATTCAGTTCGTATGGCCTTCCAGCGTTGTGGAATTACGCTGTTTGGCGCAACCCAGGCCATATTGGTAGATATCTTACAGCTTTTTAGCACAGCTTCTATACATGTGATGTAAAGGTTATAGAGGTAATGGATTTTGGAACCTGTACTAGTTAGAGAATAAGAGTAACACTATAGACTAAGTCTGGCACAACCCAGGCTGGTAGTAGAATTATTAATGTATAGTGAAATGGAACTACTTATGTTGCTATTCGTGAAACGTTTAATGCTCATATGGTCGATACCTGATAGGTTCTATCACTGTTCATGTTTAGCAATTTGCTAAATCCAACACAACCCAGGTGGTGTGTAAAAATAAGAATCACTCAATTAACAGCGCTATATGCAGTCAGATTTTAATATATATATTTTTGATATTAATGTTGTATATTCCGGAAATAGTCCAGTCATGTAATAATTTGTACAAAAATATCTAAAAAAATTTTTAATATATTTCTTATATTGTAATAGCACTAGATCTGGCACAACCCAGACTAAAGATTGATTTAGTATTGCTCTATTGGTTAGCACTGTTTATATTGTGGATACGGTTTAAACTATTTCTGGCACAACCCAGATTAAATTAGTAACAAATAGTTCTCACAGCATCAATATGGCAAATGCTGTAAGTATCAAGCAGTTTAACAGTCATACAGTATTCCTTACATTCATCTGACTTACATTTATCTATGTATATAGAGGCTATGTTGAATGATAGGCTAAGTCTGGCACAACCCAGGCTGTATATTTTATAGTATTACCAGTTAAATGCTGCAGTAAATGATTCTAAGTGAATCAATATAGCCGGTGCTGCGCTTCTCCGGTTGTTCAACATTCATACATGACTCATAACATTCACCAAACATTGCTATTGAATGGATTATTTTGACCGTTAAATTAATTAGGCACAAGCTATTAGTAGATATTACAGTTAGATGCTAGAATGGCACCTCGGTGTAACAATACAGATCATTATTTGTTGTGAACAGTGTTCACTCATCTATATAGACCCTGATAGTCTGTGATCATGCTGAGTATTGCAAGTGAACTTAGCGGCACATAGATACAAGGTACTGGGCACTTAAAATTAACACAAAAGATAGAGTGTGAACCCGTTCAGCACTCTCCCCTGACGCGTTTCGCCCGATAGGGCTTTATCAAAGGCAGCGAGCCGCCGATTTTGTGGGGATTTAAACCCTGAAAATAGTTTAAACCGTATCCACAATATAAACAGTGCTAACCAATAGAGCAATACTAAATCAATCTTTAGTCTGGGTTGTGCCAGATCTAGTGCTATTACAATATAAGAAATATATTAAAAAAAAAATTATATATTTTTGTACAAATTATTACATGACTGGACTATTTCCGGAATATACAACATTAATATCAAAAATATATATATTAAAATCTGACTGCATATAGCGCTGTTAATTGAGTGATTCTTATTTTTACACACCACCTGGGTTGTGTTGGATTTAGCAAATTGCTAAACATGAACAGTGATAGAACCTATCAGGTATCGACCATATGAGCATTAAACGTTTCACGAATAGCAACATAAGTAGTTCCATTTCACTATACATTAATAATTCTACTACCAGCCTGGGTTGTGCCAGACTTAGTCTATAGTGTTACTCTTATTCTCTAACTAGTACAGGTTCCAAAATCCATTACCTCTATAACCTTTACATCACATGTATAGAAGCTGTGCTAAAAAGCTGTAAGATATCTACCAATATGGCCTGGTTTGCGCCAAAGTCAGCGTAATTCCACAACGCTGGAAGGCCATACGAACTGAATATAGATTTAAGTTTGGTTATAGTAAACTCTGTCACATTCGTGGCATCAACCATATAGATAAACAAGTCTAATTACATTGTATTTAGTCAAGGTTGATTTAAACTTTTTTCTATAAGTGGATCTAATCCTTGAATGGATGGTGAATTAATATTTTGATTCTATCAATATTTATAATTACAGTCACATACACTGCATTGAAAACTGCTTATCTTTGAGCTATTTTTATTGTAGCAGAAAATTGGAGTTCCTATATATTTGCTTTAACACAGAATATATTCTACCACTTAATAAAGTGACTCTACTGCTACAAGTTTACACATATTTTGTATTCTTACTTATAAAAGAGAAGTTTTCTCAAAAAGTGACTGATTGCTACTGTTCTGTAGCATTTGATCACTGTTATAAGACTGGCACACTGAAAACTTTGTTGAATTAATAGATGCTTAGATACAGGCAGAAATATAAGCCTACTTGATATAATCCACAGCTCACCATTAATATACATATTAAGTATAGTTACATTAGATACACTAATATCATTTAGGATCAATTCCAATAGACATATACGCATTATTCATAATTTTTGAGCTTTGTATCTAACTGTATAAGCTTATAACACTCTTTCTGATTCTCAGATCATAATTTATCCTGATTATAATTTTTGTTCTAGCTTGTTTGCTGCAAGCCTTTGAGTGAATTTAAACTAGCGACTATTTTGGGTTACATTTGAGATCACTTATAACTGTGATATTATACAGGCCTAATCGTAATATTTAGTGATCTTACATATTACCTACTACACTGATCTCGGTACTGGAGTGTATTTTAATTGTGTGTGTTATAAACCAACCACTTGGTTTTTTAAATTTCTATAATAAAGGTTATATTTTAAAATCCTGTTGGGATATTCCATCCTTTAGTTCAGGGCCCAGAGTGCTGCAAGTGCATACTTTGGGAATCTTGGTATTCTTTATATCATTTTTCCTTTGTGTTTGGACTATACTAAAGTTATTAACCCCTAAATCTAAGCCTAACCCTAACACCCCTAACTTTAATATAATTAAAATAAATCTAAATACATACCCGTAAAAATAAAACCTAAGCTAGCTACAATATTACTAATAGTCACATTGTAGCTATCTTAGGTTTTATTTTTATTTTACAGGTAAGTTTGTATTTATTTTAACTAGGTAGACTAGTTAGTAAATAGTTATTAACTATTTACTATCTACCTAGTTAAAATAAATACAAAGTTACCTGTAAAATAAAAACTAACCTGTCTTACACTAAAACCTAACATTACACTAAAATTAAATAAATTAAATAAAAAAAATACATTTATCTAAATAAAAAAAAACCTAGCCTACACTAAACTGCCAATGGCCCTTAAAAGGGCCTTTTGCGGGGCATTGCCCCAAAGAAATCAACTCTTTTACCTGTAAAAAAAAATTGCCCTGAAAAGGGCATTTAGTAGTTATGGGCTGTACCGCTCACTTTTTGGCCGGACAAGCAAACTCGTAATACTGGCGCTGTGGAAGTCCCATTGAAAAAGGACTTTTTAAAAGGTGCGGTAGTTACGTTGCGTGACTGCCAAAAAAGTGTGCGGTACAGCTATACCTACAAGACGTAGTAATAGCAGCAGTAGTGAAAAAGCAGCGTTATGAGGCTTTTTCACTCATAGAGCAAAACTCCTAATCTAGCCGTGAGAAAGGTAGGTAGAAGCCTTCAATAGCAGAAGATGGCATCAATTTCAAAGTAATAACTGCACTTATGAATGATCTGTATTATACATATTGTCCTGAGCTGGACCTTGAATTTCCTAATACAGTAATATGTAGAAGCTGAAAAGTGGCTGAAAAGCCAATGTCAATAAGAGGCTTTATTGCAGTCAAAAGACACGGTGAACGTATAGATTCCTGCAACGTCTATTAACAAATAAATTGCTATTGAAGTGCTGGGCCTTAAGTTCCCAATCACATAATAGTGAGGGAAGCCTTTACAATATTGTCAGTGAAGTTAAGAGGTTTTTGTACAGATAACAGCATATGTACTACTAAACAACGCAATGTACATAGAAAGTGATGAGCCATTTTTGCATCTATTGTATTGTTACTCATTTTGAAAGTCTTTATATTTTTCTCCTTCATATGCAAGGATAAAACTTGGACACACTTTTTTATTTAAAACTATATCTGTATAATGGATCATGCCATTATTTCACTAGAAATGCAGTTTACACCAAACTTTAAGCAGGACCCATCCTCATTTTCCCCCCCGAGATACCTATTACCTAGTGTGCACTTTAAAGAATTCAGTGATAGAGAAATGGTAAGAATTCCAACTTAATAACAGAGCTTATAGAAACAAGAGTGAGATTTTCTGGGAGACTGCAAAAGCCTACATGAGAGGTGAAGTAAAAGCCTATCTTTTTAAATAGAAGAAAACAAAGAGAGAGAAGTGCAGCTTGCAAAGTAATTTAAAAATAGCTATAAAGCCTATACTGATAATCCCATAAAACAGCTATGGGATAAGTACAGGGAAAGTTAACAAGAAAGAGATCTATTCTTACAACAAAACTCAATATAGAGAGATATGAAAGAAAGAGCTTTCTATTGCGGAAACTATGGTTGATCCGTGAAATTCTTGTCTAAATTAACCAAGAATAGAAACCACAAGAAAAATATTATAGCAATCAAGGTAGGTAACTGTAGAGTAACATCTACCCCAGATATTAGACAGACTATATTTGAATATTTAACAAGACTATACTCAGCAAATGAGGTTAATCAGCAAAGCAAAACTACTTCTGGAATAACATTAAGTTACCCAAACTAGAAGAGGGAAATATTAGAAGTTTAAACCTACCTATAACCGAGGATGAAGTGCAGAGTTCTATAAATCATATGAAATTGAATAAAGCCCCTGGACCTGACCATTTACCTGCTGAATTCTACAAACTACTAGGTAAAGAAATAAAACCCGCCCTCACCAGGTTATACAAAACATATTTTATTACAGGGGAAATGCAGTCTAATTACTTTACCACTTCCTCAATCAGACTTATTCTCAAGAAACACAAAGATCCAGAAGTCCCCACATCTTCCAGGCCAATATCCCTATTAAACAATGATTATAAGATATTGATGACTATAATAGCAGAAAGAATCCAGAAAGTGCTACATAGCTTAATACATCCAGATCAGTCGGGGTTTATGATAGGCCGAAATCTAACTAGGAATATTCACAGGGCTTTCAGTTATAGATCACCTTTGGAATAAAATAGATAATAAAAAGCGGAAAACTACAATAGACCTAGCATTGTTATCGGTGGACTCTGAAAAAGCGTTCGACTTGATAACCTGGGATCACCTGTTTACAGCACTAGATAAATTTGGCTTTTCTGGGAATATATCTTCTTTCATTAGGGTAATTTATAGTAAATCCTATCTCAAATGTATTTGTGAACAACCAATTAACAGCTAATATTAAATTAGAGAAATGAACAAGACAGGGTTGCCCGCTTTCACCTCTGTTTTTTTAATGAGGTCAAATTTTTGGCATACATATAAAGTATTATAACATTGCATAGCTGTGCTCAAAGTGCTTATGACAAGGTACATCATATAAATGACATATTAGAAAGGCATATGTAATGAACAATGTCTATCTATATGGTATAAAGCTCTGAAAAGGAACAGTTGCTGTAGAGAGCTAGAAAAAAAAACAATTTAAAAAGAAAACACATGCCAGTAGCAATCTAAGCCTTCTATACTATTCAGGAGGCCTCTCTTGGACCTCAAACTTTATAGGGTAATGGCATTAACAGAAGGCTATCTGGAAAAGAGGAGACCACTTGTGGATCTCATTATTTGGACCTCAGGTTTTATTTTATTATTTTGCTATATGATTAGAATAGAAGGGGGAAAGGAAGTTATCTATCAAACAGAAGTAGTCTACCTGAGGATTCCAGCTGTTAGGAGCATGACTTTACATCAGGCTAAGGGTAACAGTCAAACTCCACAATAATTAGCTGGATAATTTGGTGTATACATACATTCAGAAATAAATATAGACTAAACACCTGTAGTTATCTGTTTATGTGGTTTGTGTATTATATAGTGGGGGCTATAGTTTCTTAAGGGGTATACCTAGCTAAGATGCAGACAACGAGACCCCAAAACACCATAAAGAAGAGCAAAGAATAGACACTCCTGGGAAAAGCTGCAAGGATTGGAATAAAATATTACTGGGGTAAAATTATTACATCTTAATGAATGAAAATAGTTATGTTTGTCCTGTAAGTATATAGTAGGTAAACATTCAATTCCCATAACAAGCATATACCAGAAGTGGATATAAACTACAGATAACTGCATTTCTAAGAAAGATATGTGTTTCACTATTTTAACTGCTGGATTGAATCACTAGATAGTAGGAACAGTGAGAGTATAGGTAGGAATTATCTAGGTTTTGCATATGAAACATAAAAATTGCCACTGCTAAACTCATGGTGTGAGAGAAGTAATAAGTGCAGATCAATTCCTAAGTAAGTCCCCAATTGTATATATTAGAGTCCGTATAACTTTAAGTGTCCAGATAGGTATGAAACTGTGGGGGGTTCACCACTCACCACCACAATCTATTCATATGTTAATTGTTAACCCACACCAGTCCTCAAAACATCAATGTGGGGTTTAAGATACGGATGGCTATGGTGAGGACCCAAGTATGCTTTCCTGTGTAAAGGATATGTCTCCACATAAAGAGCAGCCATAAACTGGAGTCGTTCCATATTTTATTTAAAGTGCAAGATGAGATGGTAGCCAAGTTGAGAGATGCACTGGACATCCGCCATTCATCCTACAGGATCAGCACGGTGATCTGCAGTATCAGGGCAGCCAACAGTGGGGTGTTGTCTAGATCTTTTTGGCTCCTCTGGGCAGATAGGTTTGGAGTCTTCAAAGGAATTAACATAAAGTGGCATGCGACTGGGTTGGTGCAGTTAGGCTTGCTGCAACTATCTCCACGGGGTGCTCAGGATTAGTTGATGTAAGTGCTCTCTCTAAGTTACATTGATCTGTTTGAAATATCGCAACCCACGTTGTGGCAGAAAGCTTCTCACCCTCCTTGATGGGCCCCAGCTTAGACACTGGGATGTTTTCTGGGTCCACGTTATTCTGTTCAGTCGTGTCGCCACCATTTCCCCAGGCTTTGATGAGTTCATTCTCAAGTCGTGAGAAGTGATCACCTCAAATTTAATATTATTGACTGTTAGATGATGGGCTTCTTTAGTAGCATTGCATATGATATGTTTGGTTAAGCAATGGTGAGTATAGAAGTTGATTTTTAGTAGATTAATCCAGAACCCTGTAGGAGCTAGCAATTAAGCGACCTGTCATGGCACTACCCAGAAGTCCCCCCCCCACCTCTGCTTTTTAATCTTTCAATTGAGCCTCCAGCGATTAAACTCAGTCAGGAAATGGAGGGTATATCTTTCAGGGAAAATAAACTAGTTATATCTCTCTTCGCTGATGATCTATTAATATTTCTCAGTGATACAAAATGGAGCATTAAACAGTTCTTAGATATCATGGGTCAGTTCAGCACATTCTCGGGGTATAAGATCAACTCAGAGAAATCAGAAATTATGTGGATTACTACCCCAGTAGGCCCCAGGATGATTGTCCCTTTAAGTCGGTTGAGCAAATGAAATATTTGGGTATCAATATTAGCAAGAATCCTAAGGGCTGGTACTTACAACATTTTTCAGCATGCCTGAATAAATGTAATGAAAATTTTAAAGCTTGGCTGCACCTCCCAATCTCAATCTCGGCAAGGATAATGCTAATTAAATCTATTATCTTTTCCACGTGTGCTATATCTATTGCAAAATACACCACTGATTATAAAACAGAAAGATACTAATAAATTCAATAGGATGTGCATTTTTTTGTATGGCAAGGGAAGAGATCCAGATGTTCAGCAGATACACTCTGCCTCCACACTAGAGCAGGCAGCTTAACCCTACTTAACCTAAAGCTATATAATTTAGCAGCATTGCTACAATTTGCCAGACTGGATTACGGAATTTGGAATTATGTCACTTATTTTCAATTAGAAACAGAATTAAGTTCTCCTTTTTCCTTGCGAGCTCTGGTGCATTGCCTGCTGGTGAACTTACCAAAGAAAATTGTAAAATCAGAAGTGTTCAAAAATACCATACAAGCATGACAGTTATATTGCAAAGTAATAGGAGTTAATTTTTGTGCTTCTAGATATCTGCCAATTCTGGGTAATCCTAATTTCCCACCTAGTATACAAAATAAAGCTTTTAAGCAATGGAAAGAGAAGGGTCTTATAAATGTAAAACAGCTATTAGATGATACATCAAGTTTAATCAAAAACATTTGAAGAAATAACAGCTGAATTTCAAGTATCCAGGGTGTACTTTTTTGCTTATCTCCAGGTGAGGCATTTTGTGGACAATCTGCGAGCTAAATGTGGCACAAATTGGCAGCTGGGTGACTCAGAGAAGGTTATCCAACTTTATACGCAAGGGAAACACTTAATATCAGTGGCCTACAATACAGTTCTTTCAAATATGGGGGAAAAACACATTCATGTGTTACATAACAAATGGGAAAAAAATGTCCCTGAACTTCTAGAAGATGAGTTATCAGCCAGTTTGAACGACATTTTGAAAGTAATGCATATAATACCATGGAGAGAGTCTCATTTCAAAGTAGTCAATCAATTATACTGCACACCGCTGAAACTCTCAGAATGGTTTAAAAATGATAACATATCCTGCTATAAATTTAGAGATGTTAATGCTGATAACTTGCATTGCTTCTGGTCTTGTCTCAAGATTCTACAATTTTGGCAGAAAATTAACCATTGGCTGATCAAAGTACTTAAATAAAATGAAAGGATTGACAGGACACATCTGTTTTCTTTATAGAGGTACAAGAGAGGGAATAAACTTTAAACTTAACACAGCGATCCTTTTGGGTCAAAATCTAATTTTAAATAACTGGAAATCACCCCATGCACCCTCCATTGTTGGATTTTGTAAAAGCATAATAAATCGGATGAAGCTGGAACAATATATCCTTGTGACAGATTCCGAGAAAAAACTGAAAGCCTTTTTTAATAAATGGCTAAATGTTATAGAGCCACTCCCGATAAATGCACAACTTCAATCTATCCAGATGTTTAAAAAAGTATTGCTTCCAACAAACTTCCCCCTTCCTGGAGGGTGTTAATATAATTGTGAAGATTACTATGTAATCTCCCTTCCCCCTTCCTGGGTATCCTTTATCTCAATGCCTATGTTTCAAGCCTATGTAGAAGTGAATTTGCGTACTAATGGTTAAAGTATGCTTCCATTTGACTGGTTTTATACTGTTAAATATGCAAGAAGTAAGACTAGACATGTAATTCTACCCATATGTATATTAATGATTGTCCAACCCAAAGGAGATCCAATCCCACAAGTGCATTTATGGACCAATTTCATAGAGTTCATTTTTTTTCCACTCTGATTAAGACTATTCATTTCTTTTTCTTCTTCAGTTTTAAAGTCATCAATTTAGAGTGTGCATCTTAATTTGCTAGATTTAGAGTCATAGGATACTGTTAGATTTAAAGTTCCTATAGAAGGAAAGGACAATATTTTTTTTGCTGTGTACCTTTAATGATTTAGTGGAAACTACATTTTTGTTCTGGGAGATACAGCTGTTTATGTAATCTTTTCCTTCTAATGTGGTTTTTTTTTGTCTCTTTTTTTACTCTTATGTCCATGGAGTAAATATGTCTGTATATATCTGTTTAAAACAAATACAAATATCAATTGAAAAAAACAAACAAAAGGGACGTGATTCAGATAGATTACTTCTATTATCTTATTTGTTTTGTTCTGTTGGTATTATTTGTTAAAAAAAGAATACCTAGGTAGGCTAAGGAGCTGCTGATTGGTTGCTGCACATATATGTCTCTTGTTATCGGATCACCAAATGCGTTCAGCAAGCACCCAGTAATGCATTGCTGCTTCTTCAATAAAAAATACCAAGATAATTAGATTATAGAAGTAATTTGGAAAGTTGTTTAACATATTCTCTATCTAAACTATAAAAGAAAAAAAAAATAGGTTTCATGTCGTTTTAAATCTCAGTCCCCTTTTTCTTACTCACTTTCTACAAAAGGTTAGCATTTGGGATTTTGTTTAGGAAAAAAAATAAATTCTATGTTTTTCTGACTGTTTACAACCTGATTTCTTTCTGGAAGATCTCAGTGGCCTAGGAATTTGGGCTGAAATTAGGCTTTGTTTAGTCTGAACAACAGAAACAAGATTGAAAATAGTTCATTAATAGCTTTTTTTTTTTCTTCTCAGTACACTAGGCCATGGCCTTATTGACTATGATATTGTTGTAGTAATAGTTATGTAGAACTTTACTTTATTACACTAATTAAATAGATAACACTTTGGGGCATATGTATCAATGTGTGAGCGGACATGATACAAAGTAGTGTATCATGTCCGCTGCACATCGCTGCACATCGCTACACATCGATAAATGCAGACAGCATACTCTGTCTGCGTTTATCATTGCACCAGCAGTTCTTGTGAACTGCTGGTGCATTACGGCCCCCTGCAGATTTGTGGTCAATCGGCCGCTAGCAAGGGGTGTCAGTCAACCCGATCGCATTCGATCGGATTGATTTCTGTCCGCTGCCTCAGAGCAGGCAGACAAGTAATGGAGCAGCGGCCTTTAGACCGATGCTTCATAACTTCTGTTTCCAGGTCAACCGAACAAGGGGCATCAAGCTCCATATGGAGCTTAATAAATATGCCCCTTTATCTCTACAGTTCTTGAATTTCAAGTGTTGGAAGCAGGAAAAACGGGCAAGCGAAAAGTTCTAAGTGACATTGACAAGGCCAAATAGACGACTGGGTCAGAGCAGCTCCAAAACAGCAAGTCTTGCGGGGTGTCCCCGGTATGCAGTGGTTAGTATCTACCAAAAATAGTGCAAGGAAAGACAACCGGTGATCATTAATGCAAATGGGCCGCAAAGGCTATCCTATCTGGTCCGATCACACAGAAGAGCTACTGAAGCTGAAATTGCTGAAAAAATTAATGTTGGCTATGATAGAAAGGTGTCAGAACACAGAGTGCTGTGCATCACAGTTTGCTGCTTATGGGGCTGTGTAGCCACAGACCAGTCAGAGTGCACATGATGACCTCTGTCCACCTTTGAAAGCGCCTACAATGAAGACGTAAGCGTCAGAACTGGACCATAAAGCAATGGAAGAAGGTTGCCTGGTCTGATGAATCACCTTTTTTTGAATTTCCTTTTAGATCAGGTGGATGGCCGCCTGTGTGTGCATCGGTTACTTAGGGAACAGATGGCAGCAGGATGCACTATGGGAGGCAGTGTTATGCTTTGGGCACTGCTGGAAACCTTGGATCCTGGCATTCATGTGGATGTTAATTTGACACGTACCACCTACCTAGATATTGTTGCAGACCATGCACACACCTTCATGGCAATGGTGTTCCCTGATGGCAGTGGTTTATTTCAGCAGTATAATGCACCCTGCCACATTGCAAAAATTGTTCCGGAAATATTTTTTAAAATGTTTTTTACTCTACACATATGATCCTTTAGGATCTATAATATACAGTATATACATTTCTATTTAAACTAACTAACTAACTAACTAATTTAAAGGTACATGAAACCCAAAAAATTTCTTTCATGATTCAGATAGAGAATACAATTTTAAACAACTTTCTAATTTACTTCTATTATCTAATCTGTTTTATTCTCTTGGTATCATTTGTTGAAGGAGCAGCAATGCACTACTAGTTTCTAACTGAACACATGGGTGAGCCAATTACATTCAATATATATATGCAGCCACCAATCAACAGCTAGAACCTAGTTTCTCTGCTGCTCATGAATTTGCCTAGATAAACCTTTCAGCAAATGATAACAAGAGAAGAAAGCAAATTAAATAATAGAAGTAAATTGGAAAGTCGTTTAAAATTATATTCTCTATCTGAATCATGAAAGAAAAAATTTGGGTTTCATGTCCCTTTAATGAAAAATAACAATACAAACAAACAGAAGGTGCAAATCAATCAGATTTAATGGGCAACCTCTTAACCGAATATGGGCCAGATTACGAGTGGCAAGTTAACAGTTACGTGCAAACGAAAAGGGGTTTTATCTCAGCTGTTTCCACACATCGGTAATTTACCTGTCTATATGCTTGAATAAATATTTGGATGTGATCTAGTGCTGTGGACATTGCACTCTTTGGGGTCTATTTAACGAATGTCTGTCGGACCTGATCCGACAGTGCGGATCAGGTCCGACAGACATCGCTGAATGCGGAGAACAATACGCTGCTCCATAACTTGACCGCTGCTCCATAACTTGTGTTTCTGGCGAGTCTGAAGACTCGCCAGAAACACGGGCCTTCAAGCTCCGTTCGGAGCTTGATAGATAGGCCCCTTTGTATTACATGTTGGGAGCTTAGGCAGTTGCTCCAGTCAATTGTGCACTATCCAGAAGGAAGTACCAGGTGCTGAGCTGTGTATGTTATTTTGTTATCTCCAACTACTGTCACACCAGCCTCTTTGTTCTGGATCTGAAAAAAAAACCAGCTCCTAAATCTACATCATCACTCCCTCTCAATTGACCATAAAGATCTTCTGCCATACTATGGACCACTCTACCTCTTTCTTCCCTAGTTTTCAATCCTACCATGTCACTGAGTTATTTAGTAACGCCTTTCATTTTACTTCATAATATCTTTTACTTCTGTACATACCCAAAAGGCTACACCAGAAAGCAGGGCCGGCTCAAGATATTGTGCTGCCTGGGTCCAAGAATGAAATGACACCCCCATAGTAAAATTACTGATTAGCATATCAACCAACTCAGGAGTGGTTTGGGTCTGATAGTGACTGACTCAGTAACTGAAGTGCTGCCCCTTGCAAAATGCTGCTTGGGTCACTTGGACCCACTTAGTTCCATGGTTTAACTGACCCTGCCAACAAGGCAGTCTTCCTATCCTTTTTTTTTTTTTAAGAAAAGCCATTTAGACTGTAAGCTCTCTTGGTAACAGGTCCACCTAATACTCTTGTTCCAGCCTATATAGTCAATTGCTGATTGTATTTGTTGTTTTCCTTATATTAGTACTGCAAAATATTGTAGAACATTACACATACAACAAATCACATCGCTCATTGGTCGGTGATGACACAGACATCACATCACAATACTAAAGTCATTCATTGTCATCTTAAAAAACAACAACATACATACATCTAAAAAAATATAAAAAGATAACTTGTGTTTAATCTTACTTCTATTCTTTTGTGCCTATTGGTTTAAGAAACTTCCAATTAATAAAGAAATTATACAAATAGTTTCCACGATCCATCCCATTCAGTATATTAATTATATTTCTCCAAAATATCAAAATATATATATATTTGAATGTCTCATATCCTAAATATTATCAGTCCAATGATCGACCAACCTACAATCCAAATGCAATGTACATTTAAAGAAATACACTAGCCCATTATAGTGTTAATACCCATGAGAGCTAGGTTCTCCAAAGTGTATGTCCATAGTGTCTCAATCTGTAAGAGTCTCTTCCCGCTATCCCCTCCACATTTTAGTGGCACCACATAATCAATCAACATGGTACGTAAGCAAGCAGCTATATGTTTCACTTGATCAAAATGGTGTGCTACTGGATGTTCAGAAAAGCCACTCTTGATAGCCTCTCTAATAGAAAATCGGTGGTTTGCCATTCTCTTATGGAAGGATGTGGTAGTTTCACCAATGTACATCATGGAATATGGTCAGGTAAGGATGTATAGAACATGGTCACTGGTACAGGTTAGTCAATGTTGAATCTTGTGGCTTCTCCCACCATGGGGACAATGAAAAGTAGTGTCAGTAATCAGACTATTGCACATGGTACAGTCCCCACATTTATAACAACCAGGTTTCCTCATTTCATCAAGCCATGTCATATATTGATAAGATTGTATGGGATCACTCTTAACCAACAGATCCTGTAGATTAGGTGCCCGCCTATATGCCATACGTGGAACATCCACATTAGAAAATGTTAACATTTTATCAGTTTTCACAATGTCCCAGTGTTTCCTTAGTGAATTCCCCATCTCCTGATGGAATTGTGTATAAGTTTTTATAAAATAAATTCTTTCTATTCGTAGATGTTGATTCTATTTGGTGGATTTATTTAGAAGGGAGTTTGATCCTCTACTCACAGATTGTCCATAACTTGGGTTGATCTCTGACTCACAATAGCCTCTTGTAATCAATTTATTTTTCATCTCATCCATTTAAAGTACTCTAAGGGAATATTCAGTAATAGTGAGTTCCGTTCCCTTTGGCTTTGAAAACAATTACTGTAAGTACCAAACTCATATCCAGTGGTACTATGTATTTTAAAGATATTTAAATCCAAAAAATGGATTAGCTCACTACTATACTCCAATTTGAATCTTATGGGAGACACCATTTGATTCAAATCACTGATTCATAATTTCAAAGCTTCCTCATACCCAAGACATACCAGTAACACATCATCAATATATCTAGTGTAGTATTTCACATTTGGATGTATGTGTGTTTGCAACACATCATTAGTTTCATACCAAAGCATATAGAGTTTGACATACATAGGAGCCATATTTGAACCCATTGCCGTTCCACTGAGCTACAGATAATAGTTATTTTTAAACTTAAAATAATTTATTTACAAACAAAATGAAAACATCTCTAATAAGAACTCAATGGGTGGTCCCATGTATGCATCTGACAGGTTAACCATGGATCTGACAGCCTGCAAGCCAGCGGAATGAGGGGTAACAGTAAACTGTCAACATCCATGGTTACCAAAATGTCATCTTTCTCCAACCAGTCTGCATCTCTCAAAATACCAAGTAGTGTGGAGAAGTCTTACAAATAAGAAAAGGAGTTTCTAACCACTGGTTGCAATTGATAATAAATGTACTTAATTACCTTAGCACTAAGCAAGTTTCTGGCAGACACAATTAGTATACTAGGAGGATTAGTCAGAGATTTATGTATCTTGGGTAATAGATATAAATCTGTAATTACCAGATAATCAACAGTCATATAGCTGTGATCTCATCAATCAATCAAGCCAGCTTCAAAGCCAAGTTTCAAAATTGAATCAATGTTTTTTGAAACATTTTGTGGGATTGCCATTAAGGTGCGTGTACACTTATCCATTAGATAATTGTCTCAGAGCCTCCTTTGTGTAGTCAGAGTAATCATGTATAGCAATTGATCCACTTTTATCTGCAGGACGGACAACGACAACCTCTCACCTTTAGTCAAATTAGAATAGCGCATAGTAGTGGTAGCACATTCACTATAGACTGTGAGCATTCGTGCAAAACTATGTATGGAGTGGTTGGTGCTAGGAGGCTCAAAAGTAGATGTTTTTAAAAAAATGAGTTTGTCTTTAAAACAATCTTTTAATATCAATTGTTGTTGGAATTGATAAATATCAACATTTACCTCAAAGTTCTTCAGTTGCGCTAACCCAACAAGGTTAACTTTAGTTTGCACATGTGCAGTCACGTTTACATTAAACTTGTAATACGTCTGCAAGTTAGTGTGTGCACAATATTTCAATATGGCATGTGCTAACTTTAGCGCGCCACTTGTAATCTAGCCCAATATGTATAAATATGAGTGAAACACTTATTTTGTAATGCATATTTTCAAGCAATAACACTTTACTTCATATCTCCAAAAGTGCTACATTTTTCAACGCTATTTTGTGTTGAACTTGAACATAAATAGCGCACCCTGCACTATTTATGATGCTAGGTCAATGCACCCTGCTCTGTTGGTTTCAATCTACTTGTAATCTAGCCCATAGAGGATTGCAGCATATTGACAGGCAAGCATTGCATCCAGGTTGAATGTATTTTGATATTTGGATAGAACACATTTTCCCCTGACATTTGTTCTGCTGTTTGATAAACGAAAACTTTTGGCTTGCCAAAAATTAATTGTTTAGTTAATATTAATAAAGACTATAGGCTAGATTACGAGTTGTGCATTAGGCTCAAAAAGCAGTGTTAACAGGTCCTAACGCTGCTTTTTCACTACTGCTGCTATTACGAGTCTTGCAGGTTTAGGGGCAACGCACACTTCTTTGGCCTTACTGCAAAATGACTTACGTAAACTTCGTAAAGTCTTTTTCTATGGGACTTCCATAGCGCCGGTATTACGAGTCTGTCCTGGGAGGCCAAAAAGTGAGCGTACACCCTACCCCGTCAAGAGTCCTAACGCATTTAAAAGTCATTAGTTAAGAGTTTTATGGTACAACGCCGTAACATAAAACTCATAACTAAAGTGCTAAAAAGTACACTAATACCCATAAACTACCTGTTAACCCCTAAACCGAGGCCCTCCCACATCACAAAAACTATAATAAAATTTGTAACTCCTAATCTGCCACCTATAATAAACATATTAACCCCTAAACCTCCACACTCCCACCTCGCAAACACTAGTTAAATATTATTAACCCCTAATCTGCCATCCCTAACATCGCCGCCACCTACTTACATTTATTAACCCCTAATCTTCCACCCCCAACGTCGCCGCCACTATACTAAATGTATTAACCCCTAAACATAAGTCTAACCCTAACACCCCCTAACTTAAATATAATTACAATAAATCTAACTAAAAATTAATATTATTACCTAAATAATTCCTATTTAAAACTAAATACTTACCTATAAAATAAACCCTAAGATAGCTACAATATAACTAATAGTTACATTGTATCTAGCTTATGTTTTATTTTTATTTTACAGTGAAGTTTGTATTTATTTTAACTAGGTAGAATAGTTATTAAATAGTTATTAACTACCTAGCTATAATAAATACAAAAGTACCTGTAAAATAAAACCTAACCTAAGTTACAATAACACCTAACACTACACTATAATTAAATTAACTAAATTAACAACAATTAAATAAATTTAAATTAAATTAGCTAAAGTACAACCCCCCCCCCCACTAAATTGCAGAAAATAATAAACAAATTACAAGATATTTAAACTACTTACACCTAATCTAATAGCCCTATCAAGATAAAAAAAAGCCCCCCCCCCCCAAAATTAAAAAAAAAAACTAGCCTAAACTAAACTATCAATAGCCCCTAAAAGGGCCTTTTGCGGGGCATTGCCCCAAAGTAATCAGCTCTTTTACCTGTAAAAAAAATACAAACAACCCCCCCAACAGTAAAACCCACCACCCACACAACCATCCCCCCAAATAAAATACTATCTAAAAAAACTAAGCTCCCCATTGCCCTGAAAAGGGCATTTGGATGGACATTGCCCTTAAAAGGGCAGTTAGCTCTTTTGCAGGCCCAAACCCTGACCTAAAAATAAAGCCCACCCAATACACCCTTAAAAAAAACTAACACTAACCCCCTGAAGATTGACTTACAGTTCTGAAGACCGGACATCCATCCTCAAGGAAGCGGCAGAAGTCTTCATCCAACCAGGCCGAAGTCCTCAATGAAGCCAGGAGAAGTCTTCATCAAAGCCGGGCGAAGTGGTCCTCCAGACGGACAGAAGTCTTCATCCAGAGGGCATCTTCTATCTTCATCCATCCGACGCGGAGCGGGTCCATCTTCAAGACATCCGACGCGGAGCATCCTCTTCAAACTAAGTCTTCTTACTGAATGACTGTTCCTTTAAGTGACGTCATCCAAGATGGCGTCCCTTAGATTCCGATTGGCTGATAGAATTCTATCAGCCAATCGGAATTAAGGTAGAAAAAATCCTATTGGCTGATGCAATCAGCCAATAGGATTGAGCTTGCATTCTGTTGGCTGATTGGAACAGCCAATAGAATGCGAGCTCAAACCTATTGGCTGATTACATCAGCCAATAGGATTTTGTTTACCTTAATTCCGATTGGCTGATAGAATTCTATCAGCCAATCGGAATCTAAGGGACGCCATCTTGGATGATGTCACTTAAAGGAACAGTCATTCAGTAAGAAGACTTTTCAAGACATCTGACGCGGAGCTTCCTCTTCAAACTAAGTCTTCTTACTGAATGACTGTTCCTTTAAGTGACGTCATCCAAGATGGCATCCCTTAGATTCCGATTGGCTGATAGAATTCTATCAGCCAATCGGAATTAAGGTAGAAAAAATCCTATTGGCTGATGCAATCAGCCAATAGGATTGAGCTTGCATTCTATTGGTTGATTGGAACAGCCAATAGAATGCGAGCTCAAACCTATTGGCTGATTGCATCAGCCAATAGGTTTGAACTTCAATCCTATTGGCTGATTGCATCAGCTAATAGGATTTTGTTTACCTTAATTCTGATTTGGCTGATAGAATTCTATCTGCCAATCGGAATCTAAGGGACGCCATCTTGGATGACGTCACTTAAAGGAACAGTCATTCAGTAAGAAGACTTTGTTTGAAGAGGATGCTCTGCGTTGGATGTCTTGAAGATGGACCCGCTCAGCGTCGGATGGATGAAGATAGAAGATGCCGTCTGGATGAAGACTTCTGCCGGTCTGGAGGACCACTTCGCCCAGCTTGGATGAAGACTTCTCCCGGCTTCGTTGAGGACTTCAGCCTGGTTGGATGAAGACTTCTGCCGCTTCCTTAAGGATGGATGTCCGGTCTTCAGAACTGTAAGTTGATCTTCAGGGGGTTAGTGTTAGGTTTTTTTTAAGGGTGTATTGGGTGGGTTTATTTTTAGGTTAGAGTTTGGGCCTGCAAAAGAGCTAACTACCTTTTTAAAGGCAATGCCCATCCAAATGCCCTTTTCAGGGCAATGGGGAGCTTAGGTTTTTTTAGATAGTATTTTATTTGGGGGGTTGGTTGTGTGTTAGGGTTAAACTTAGGTTTAGGGGTTAATACATTTAATATAGTGGCAGCGACGTTGGGGGCGGCAGATTAGGGGTTAATAAATGTAGGTAGGTGGCGGCAATGTTAGGGACGGCAGATTAGGGTTTAATAATATTTAACTAATGTTTGCGAGGCGGGAGTGCGGCGGTTTAAGGGTTAATATGTTTATTATAGTGGCAGCGACGTTGGCGGCGGCAGATTAGGGGTTAAGAAGTGTAGGTAGGTTGCGGCGACATCGGGGTCGGCAGATTAGGGGTTAATAAATATAATGTAGGTGTCGGCGATGTTGGGGGCAGCAGGTTAGGGGTTCATAAGTATAATGTAGGTGGTGGCGGTGTCTGGAGCGGCAGATTAGGGGTTAATAAATATAAAGCAGGTATCGACGATGTAGGGGGCGGCAGATTAGGGGTTAATAAGTGTAAGATTAGGGGTGTTTAGACCCGGGGTTCATGTTAAGATGTTAGGTGTAGACATACATTTTATTTCCCCATAGGAATCAATGAGGCTGTGTTACTGAGTTTTACGCTGCTTTTTGGCAGGTGTTAGATTTTTTCTCAGCCGGCTCTCCTCGTTGATCCCTATGGGGAAATTGTGCACGAGCACGTACGACCAGCTCACCGCTTATTTAAGCAGCGCTGGTATTGGAGTGCGGTAAGAAGCAAAATTTTGCTCAACGCTCACTTCTTGCGTTTTAACGCCGGGTTTGTAAAAACCCGTAATACCAGCACTGCAGGTAAGTGAGCGGTGAGAGAAAATTGGCTTAGAAATTAAATTAATTATATTTTTAACAAAAATGTATTTTGTTTCTGATTAAAATCTTTATAAATATCAAGTCCAGGCAACCTCACCAGCTTTTTGATGATGTTGATATACCACACATTTTTCTGAACTGAGATTGAGAGAACTTTTTTTACTTCCTTTAAGATCTGTGAGAAAAACATAAAATACAACAAATTAAAGCCTTATTCCACCTATTTTTAAAAAAATTTACTTGTATGTGCTTCTACATATACAGCTTTTGAAAAATATAAAATGGAAACTTTGCCGCCCATTTATCATTTTTCGTGCAAACGAGGCTCTCACAAATAGAACCTATCAGCACGTCTGTGTTCTTCTACAATTGGTTTGCAAGGCTTGTCAGACATCCCGGACAAATATTTTAAGAAGCAGCAGTCGTACTTCCTTAACTTTCAGTTGCAGACTTGCATGAGCAAACCTGCACCAAAACGGAGCCAAAACTGATTAAACAGCTTCATAAATGAGGGCCTAAGTATAGTTAATCAGACTTCGAATGAATACAACATATTACTCAATGACATACAGGTTTTATTTACATTATGCTTTATATTTTACAGAATTCCCTATGTAGGATAAATTTGTATGTAGAGTAACAATTAATGTTGTTTGCTATGTAACATACAAACTGCTAGGCATTCAATTAAAACAACCTGCTGTTTATGACTAATATATTGTACTGCACTTGTCTTGTCATATAGATATTTATTGTATTACAAAAGTAAGCAAGATAAACTCTGCTGTTGTAGAACATATATATATATATATATATATATATATATATATATATGTGTGTGTGTGTCTTCTTATCATGTGACATAAATGAATAGCATAAGGGGATAGTAGGAATAGTAGGGTGTAAAATATTATATAATGTTCATTTGTTTTGTTGAGTGTGGTATCATCTATTTATTATTATTATTATTATTATTTCTTCAAACACAATTCAAAACATATACACAACCAAAAACACATATGAGCATTATTACCACATTACAGTATATAAAAAGCAATAACCATTAGCAGGGCTGTCTTTAATATTGACTGGACCCTGGGCAAAAATTTTCTTTCAAAAAAATTAAATAAATTGCAATATGTGAAACTGGACCTAAGCAGTACTAATAAGTAAATATATATATAAATTCATCCACTGTGGATTAATTTAATATTCTTTTGAATGTGATTCTGGTGTGAGGTTAGCTGGTTAAAGAGATTTAGGGCAGCCAACAGGAGCAAAGCAAGGTAAAGACTGAGGAAGAAGCATAGAGGTGCAGACAAATATAAGTTTACTGACTGGAACAGCAGAACTGCTATGGGAAGCTGTAAAATCTGAGACAGAGAGAAAACAAAAACTATAAAAATAAACCTTACATTAATGTGTGACATATCAGCATGAGACTATACATCAACCACATCAGCACATGTCACTTCTTTGCTAGGAACAAGTTCCCTCTCACCCTGCACTAGACAATGCTGCATGGGAAGGGGCATGTGTGCACTCACTTATTCTTCCCACTGACACCTTTCTGCAAAGCACTGTTCCCCTAACAAACTTCAGTTAGTTGATCTTAGGGCCACAGCAGAAAGAGCAGGGCTAAGGGGACCAGCAGACTGGATGCTGCCTGTCCAAGGCTGCATGGATACAGTGTGAGATGAGTCACACAGCCTCAAGACTGAAGAGAGCAGTGTATGCAGCTGCACAGATGCTCAAATCCTCACGTGCCTGCCGCTCTAGCTTTCTGCTGCATGCTCCTATGGTCAGCCCTACCCAGAAACAATCCCCACCACCAGAGCAATTACCTGGTAACAGTGGTAACCCCAGTAGGACCTTTTCTGATGCAATGGGAATGGCTGGATGCCGACTTAGGGCTTTGTATTCAGTGCTGCACAGTGCACATCTAAAACAGCACATGGCAATAGCTTGGCATGTCAAATGACAGTGGCACGGTCTGGCACAGTTTTTTAAAAAAAATATAAGCAGAGAACTTTTGACTGTGACAGTATTAGGACTGAGTGTGTGTGTTCCCCATGTCACATCAGCAGTCTGGTGTGAACCAAAAAAAAAAATATTTTTTTTTGGACTCTTGGGCCCCTTAACAGAGACTGGACCCTGGGCAGTTGCCCCTTTTGCCCTGTGTTAAAGATGGCCCTGACCATTAGACAATTGCATAACTTCAAACAAAATTCCATTTCAATGTGTTGTTTATGATGTTAGAAATTGTTAATCATATGCAATGCAAATATAAAGATATAATAAAGTTATAAAGACACCTCCAGTATTTCCAAGAAAAAAAAATTAACAAATTGTGTGCAATAAAATTTATATAAAATATCAACTCCTTGTGTCAGGGCATTACAAGTTGAATAGACCCTGATACAAAATATTAGATATGAAGACAGAAGAAAATGTATTTTGACAAGTTTACCAAAAAAAAAAACATTGGTGCCTATTATTGATATTAAGTAAACTAATAATTTCATAGTGAAGGGGGTCTATTCATTTTTCAAATGAGAAGGTGGAACAAGTTAGCAACTACCACTTAGCATGTGGTATCATCTTTATTACAAAACACAGTTAGAGAGACTATTTGCTTTTTTATTTGCTATCAGGTTTTATATGATATTCTAATGTTTTCATGTACCATTAGTATTGTATTTATTTTTTTCATCTTTTTTTCTCTGTTTTTAATATATTGTTGTCTCACTTTGTTTTGCAGTATAATGGGATTATATGCTTCAGTGGTACTGGTGATAGGAAAGTTTGTGCGTGAATTCTTCAGTGGAATATCTCACTCAATCATGTTTGAAGAACTACCAAATGTGGACCGTATTCTCAAATTGTGTACAGATATTTTTCTAGTACGAGAGACAGGAGAACTGGAACTTGAAGAAGACCTGTATGCCAAATTAATATTCCTTTACCGATCACCAGAAACTATGATCAAATGGACAAGGGAAAAAAATAAGTGATGCTTATGAACACTACTGTAAAAAATTCAGTTGATTGCACCTGAATTATTAAAAAGCACAATATTCAAATGAGAGTTTTTATCTCTTGCAATGAAGTAGCAGTGTTTTCTCACCAACAGAGAACAGTAGTAACATATTTTGGAGTTCACAATGCCTTTGAAAAAAGGATTGATGCTGCACAAGTATTTGAAATCAAAACAATTATGGAATATTCTCTGCATACGGGAATCATGCTTATTGCCCAAAATAATGAAGACAAAGCCCAGGTGGAGGTTTTGGGGCAGAGGAACAGTGCACAAGAAAGCAAAAATATATATGTATCCAAAAGGTGTGGACTATACACGTGCTTCTTCTGAAACATCTCTTGGAATGTGCAATATGCTGCTTTAAGGTGTCACTAAGGTCATAATATGTTAATTCATGAGTATTTTGGGACTTGATACAGCAAGGGTTTAAAGAGACTATAAACTTGCCTGTTTAAGGAAACAGATTATTTATGCATTCGAGCCTCAATGGACATACACAAGATGAAAAAAAAAATACACAAAGTGACAATCTTGTTAACTGCCTTATTTTTATTTGTACAGTCCAGAAACATATTTCCATCAATCACCATTGACTTTTCTCAGGAAAATAAACTCGCTATAAAGCGTACAGTAAGATACTATAAATAAAAACATAGAATGTTTTAAAGGCCATTCTCTATGACTATTACTTTAAATTGGACAAAAGGTAATTAAATATTAAATGGGCTGGCTACAGTGCATGACTTCATAGGTTGCTTAACTGCCTTTCTAGGAACTTGACATTTCGCTTCCAGTTTTTAAATGTAATTAAAAAAAAAGTTTACATTGCATATTCATAACATTTTTATAACACCTAAAATAGCTTTTTAAGCTCCTCGTTAATGATCATAGTTTATCACGTTTTATAAAAATGGCCTATCCTAATTTATTATACTATAGACAATTCAAGCTCTTCATCAGAAAGCATTGTAGCATGAAAATTAGTATGACCATCTTGAAAGAAAAAATTAGCCATATACCTGGTTAGGGAATGTAGAATACATTATATAGGTCAAAACCAGTAATGGCTAAAATAAATAAAGCACATGTTGCAAATTCACTTTAAAAGTCTTTATTGCCAGTTGATGCTCACATTTATGTATAGAGTTGTATGAAAAACATAACTATGGTTATTTCTTTCTTTCTTTGCAACTTTTTACAAAATGAAATAGTGTACAGAAAATTAAAGAAATATTTAATCTGGACATTCCTACTATTCTAAAGAAGGGCTACTTAAAGAATTTGTTTGCAGATTAATTATTATTTGTTAAGACAAGGCATGCACAAACTCAGTGGTAGACAATTCTACTCAGCCCATGTTATATTGTGAATATCTGTACAGAGCGTTTTGACTGTAAGAGAGGGCATTGCTGAGTTGTTGTTTTTTAACTTTTGACTGTAAGAGAGGGCGTTGCTAAATGGTTAATTGGATTTATAGAATAAAATTATTACTGGTCATGCCCTTGCCATCTAATTCATACTTAAGAATACCATCAAAGTTAAACAGTGTTGAATTAGCAAATAGATTTGACTGAATTAATAATTTTACTTAACAATATTTGAAAAGAATGTTACAAGAAATATTGTGTTATTTCAGAGAGATCTTCCTTCTGTGTTACTAAATAATATATTTATTGACCATGTCATAACCACTACATTTTTAGAAAATGTGGTTAGCAACCATATTGTGATTCAAAATACTCTTATGCTGCTTACCTAATGAAGTACAACTTTCACTACTTGATAATGAGAAACAAAATTAGTTTTACTTCCTTGAAATTCTAATTGCATGATAACACAGCAGATACTATTGGAAAATAAATGAAACTGCTGTATTATTTTACTGATAATGGATGAAGTTTGTAGAATGATATCTACATTACATGAGACTTTTCAATGGCTGCTTTTTCTTACCAAAAGAACATTTTAAAATAAACTTTTTTTCACAATCTGGTTATTTTGTCATACATTATAAAACTAAGTACACGACTACCTTATAAAAATCAAATACACTACTACATGGTTTGTGATAGCAAAATGAATTATGTCATTATTAAAGAATTTGAAATAAATGTGCTTAACAATACACAAAAATGTCATACATAGGAATGAGCAGCAATCATGTCATAATATATTAAGAAAATGATTTAACAAAAGCAGTTTAAGTTGCTTCACAATCTTTATGCCTTGAGATACAAATCCAGGGGATTACTTACTGAACAATAATTTAAAAAAACTGTGGGGTCATAAAACACAAACACAGGAAAAAGATTGATGATCAAGAATTAAAACATGTTTCCTGCAATTAATCACTAATGTAACAAGTAGGAAATTGACACTGAATACCTAGGGATTCAAGCTTACTGGGTGATACAGCACACTCGGGGCCTGATGCTCGCCGCTCAGGTGAGATGTTCTAATACGTCTCGTCAGTAAGGAGAGGTCCCTACATTTTTTTTAGAAACACTCATTTTAATTTGAAAGATATTTATTTCAATATGCAGGATTTTTTATATGAAGGAGAGACACCTACGTTACAATATAAGGTCTAAAAAAATCCAAAAGATTTCTCTACATGCCGGAGAGGTTTTGAATATCAGGCTCTTGATCAGCTCTATTAGTAGAGTTGGA